>NC_068359.1:28846923-29021923 GCF_020536995.1 Dreissena polymorpha
ATAAATAAAATCTTAGATTCGTGGTCATTTTGTATTGAATTTATTAAACTCGTCATCTAAATAAAGATAAAAACTCGGCAAGCCTCGTTTTTATCTTTATTTAGATGACTCGTTTAATAAATTCAATACAAAACGACCACTCATGCAAGATCCTATATATACATATTTTATAATATCCCATGAATAAAAATGGGGAAAATAGTTTGTTTCAAAAGCCTGATTCCCGTTAGTCGAGGAATAAGGAAAATTCACTTGCTTTATGTGCGTATTATCTTCTTGCAGTGGATGGTAGGTGGGGAAGTTGGTATCCATGGAGTGTATGCTCTACAACCTTTGGTCCTGGTGAAATGTCACGGCTCAGATTATGCAACAACCCGCGCCCACAAAATGGGGGTCTATATTGTGATATTCATGAGAAGGGCGAGGAGGAGCGTATGGTGTGTCAAGGACAGCCCTATCCAAGTATGTGTATTAGGCGCTGAAGTTCTTTCCTTATATTGATAACTGGATGGAAACTGTCATGCACTCGTATATTCGTGAGTAATGTGAAGTTGCTTTCCTCACTCGTTACTGGCTTAAAAATGATAAAGCTTGCCTGAAACATAATACGAGCAGTTGGAAAAACTCAATACTGATATCAATTGTAATGACGTTTGCGCGTCCAATACACTTAAATACTTTGTATCGTGTTTTCATCTACTTTATTCAACGCGACTTATAATAAGAACATTTTAAGGCAAGTGCGTCGTCCAAACTTAAGATTCCGCTCCTAAGGTCGTGACACTGTCTTTGGGCATAATATTTTGGTGACTTTCGATAAAGAGCAAGATGACAAACGAAGATTAACCTAAACAGCTATCTAACTCAAAAAGTTTACATGGCATATTGAAATTTTGTGATATCAGATCATCTGGAGAACTTTTAACTTATGGGCTTCTCTCTTACACAAATACTGTTCATCGTATCCTCATCTAACTTGTTCACAGTTTTTAAGATCTGTTTGCACTATTTCTTAATAATTATTGAGGATATAGAAAATGCCATTACATTGATGACACTTTACACAAATGTTAAAAGAAATCCAACTAGTGAACCTTGGTTTTGTTTGGTTCATTTCCTTTCGACAAAGGTGGAGTTTCAGACACAAGTGTACTGTTGAGAAGGGGGCACCTGCGTTCTACGGTCAAACGTCTCATCCTCTCACCTTTACCTGTGGTCCCGTCTGGGCAGCAAAGCAGTTTTCTCTCGGCGTCTTGGTTCCGAGCGAGTATCACCATTAGTGCCCCAAGTACTGACCTTCTACTTGGCATCTGCATCCAAGTATCATCGCCAGGTGTTTCTAGGCCGCATTCTCTTCCTCTTCCCTTGGGGGTTCCAGGTGAGAGATTGCCTGGTCGTCTTGGGTTCAGGCTTTCGATGAGTGTGACCAATCCATCACCAACGTCTCTGAGGGATGTTTTTTTTAACTGGCTGCCGCCATGTTCATCTCCATAAGTATTATCCCTTATCTCTTGCTTTTTAATTATCCTTCATATGCCGGTTGTCACTGCCGATCTGGGCGTTGACGTCTCCAATTACAATGATAATGTTGCTCATCGGTTAGTCTTTTATGATGGTAGACAGTCTGATGTAAATTTTGTCCTTCTCGCCCTCGTCTCTGTCTCTGTCGTTTGTCAGCGGCGTTTTACTAGATATGTCAATGTCTTCCTCTTCTTCTATGGAAAGACGCTTTCATGATCTGTAGTCCGTGCGCCTCCCATCCGATTAGCGCCTTTGTATCGACACGGAAAGCATCAGGACTACTCCCTGGCTGGTGCTTCATCCTGGCGTATATGCCCCGAGAGCAGCAGTCACTCACCGGAAGTCCGTCTCTTTTGCTCAGAACTAGTCCATGATGATTCGCTTTTTCCTAAAATAGTTAGGTTGAACTTCAACATCTCTGCGACATCTTAGCCGGTCTTCCTGGTCTCGTACATGGTTCGGACATTCCGTGTTCCGATGTTGGTAGTGAAGATGGTCTTCGACCTGACGGCTTCCAGATGACTATCATGGCTTTCACCGCCCGGCGTCATACGCCCTCCAAGTCGAGGTTCATCTTTTATCATGTCCCCGATGTCTGTTGTTATTCAGATTGGCGTTTCTGTAGCTAGCGGGTGTTTCAGAGGGTAGAGTAGCTGGCCCTACGCCCAGCCATCCTCTTTTTTTCAGTCAAGCTTGGGACCGTCCTTGTATACTAAACCATCTTAACATACATGTAGATGTCATAGTGGTGTAGTTAATAAGTATCCGCCTTCCACCGAAAGGTCCCGGGTTCCATTTACATTCGGGAAGCGTTCTTCGAATCGTTCTCAAGACATCAAGTACTGGTTCTGCCCAGGAATCGGTCATAAGGATGATTAGGACATTGCTTTCGATGCCATCGAATGTAAACAAGGTTTACCCTAAATATGTGATGTAATAATGTAAATGAAATAACTTAAAACGTCCACCAGATATTACTATAACCTATCCGCACCAAGTTGAACAATAATGATATGTTAAAGGCATCATCGTGTTCTGTTCTATCCATACACTAACAGTTGACGGTATGTGGGGGGCGTGGCAGTCCTGGACCTCGTGTTCCGTCACGTGCCTGAATGGTACCCGGTCCCGTACCCGCCTCTGTGACTCCCCGGCCCCGCAACATGGAGGCAGCTACTGTGCAGGACAACAGAATGGCACACAGACGTGTACACCGCGTGACAATTGCGATGGTATAAAACATACGCAGACTATTGACGTTAACTGTAGAAAACGGTATGGGTTATTATATGTAAATCATAAAATGAACCTTAACTAGAATTTAATCATTTTTGTCAATTAACCCTAAAAATGCATGGACAACATATAAAAAAGGAGGTCGATAGGTCCTCTCGTCCATCAACAATCTATTATGTATTAACATTCACAGAAATAAAGTTGAAACACTCCAGCTGTCAGAAAAAGGTTTGTTTGCATTATAGTATCTACGTGTAGGCATTGCAAGCCCGGGCCTTCAACCTTTTCTCAAACATCACAAATATAAGTAGCCCAATAAATACAACAACACTTGAAGGCCTAGCAAAGTTCATGTCGTTAAAAGCTGAAATATTGTACCAAGACGTACCTGACGAGCAACACCCGGACGGAAGTCCACATTTCACCAGTTTTAAAGGTGCCTTTTCAAAGATTTTGGCATGTATTGGAGCTTGTCATTAAATGCTTTATATTGATAGATTTAAACATTGGACCTACACATCTCCAGTAAAAAAACAAGAATACAATTTTAAAAAAGGGATAAAAGTAGCCCTCAACTGGGCTCGAAACACTGACCGCTTGAGTCATGGATTAAAAAGGCTCCCGCTCAGACCACTCGACCATCCGTGCTCATGGTAAGAGCGGATGTATTTTGTAATCATATAAGCACTCCTCGTAGTTTCCCAAAATATAAAGACAACAACAGAACTTTCCAAATTATTCAATCGTTTCGCGTTGCAACGCTTTATAATTTTCAGGTTTTCAAATCATCAAAAGATGCATATAATTGATATTTTAGAGCATGGTAAATGTTCAGTGTTACTATTTCGTCACAAATATCATAACTAAAACGAAAATTTGCGAAACTGAAACAACTTTTTTTAATTTTGTCAATTTACCAAAACGTGAAAAGGCCCCTTTAAGACCTCGTTTGGGATGTACTCAGACGTAAGCTCTAGCATCTTACTAGTATAACTATTTTTATACGGGTCTAGATAATTCGTTGTGAAGGCATTTTGTGTTTTTTTAACTAAGTAAATAAAACAAAATTATTAAAAGTGTATGCCTGTATTATAAAAACGTACGTTTTAGGCAGGTAAATCCTACAATGCAACGGAGATAAAAACGGTTGGCGAAAAGGGCCAACTAGAAAGTAAAATGAGAAGTTAACGCATGCGCATTATAAAGACGTATGCACTTCTGTTAACTATTACTCTCTGTCAGTATTGTTTCTAAAATATTGTTACGTTGAATGCAATACTCGTTTTTATAAACAAATGAATGAATAGACTTACAAATAGGGATGCAAAAGGTTACACAAATCAAGTTAAAATAAAGCTCTGTGATGATTTGATCCAGTTTGATTGTATTTGTTGAACATTCGTTCGCGTCGTCGAAAAAAGCAATATCTTTCTAGCACACCAACTTATTACATAGACACAGTTGTCATTGTAGCTAAGTGGAGTGTCATAAACCTGGTGTATATTATTGCATATATGAAAAATGTTTATGCCGTTGTTCAGTGGATGGCGGATGGACAGAGTGGGGCGTTTGGAGTTGGTGTGATGTCTCATGTGCAACCGGACACCATATCAGGTACAGACTATGTGAAAATCCAACGCCAGAAAACTTTGGCAAGTTCTGTGAAGGACCTGAAAACGAGGTGCGCGAATGCTTCGACAAGCCTTGTCCAAGTGAGTGCAGTATATTATTTTATAAATGCAGCAACACAGAAAAACGCCATTGAGTGCCTTTGATTTCACGCAATTTACATCGTGGTCAAGATCTTCCGCCATATGGGATAATAGTAGTTTTAAAAATGACATGTTTGTCTATGTTCGCCCGGTTGTTAAGATTGACAAAACTGCTGTGTTTAAGTATTCAAACTGTTTAAAGACTTTTTAAAAGTGTCTTATTTCATCGTACAACTGTTACAAAGTATGATTACAGTAAACGGTACAGTTATTTTTTTCACACTCCCTCTACATAAATACGCAAGGCTAGTGCTTCATCCACCGTATAAAACTGTCATAGTTTTGCATGGAACCTTGGAACGATGTAATTGACACATTCTACTCAAGTGGCATAGTATCATGGTATCTTGTATCACAATCTACAGTTGACGGCGGGTTCGGTGCATGGAGTGCCTGGGGCTTGTGTTCCCCTCCAACTGGTAACGGACTTAAGACGCGTACACATCTCTGTGACAACCCACAGCCACTGTATGGAGGACGAAACTGTCTGGGAAATTACACTGAACAACTACCGTGTTGTGACAGCGACTGTCCTGGTATTTATTCTGCAGTTAGTCATGATGAAAGGACATGTATTGTTTATGGCTAACATTCATGGTTAAAAAAGTTAATTGGAGTTTCATTTAACTCAGAAAAGTATGCATGTGGGTTTGGTTCATTTGACGTCGGTCGTCCGCTCATTACTTGTAAAGCATTGATAAAACAAACGTATTTGTAGTGTTATAAATTAAAGATTATTATGTATATACACTAAATAAGCTATTGATTGCCTTTTTTAATAAATGCCCTTTTCTCTCACAAACCGAGTGTGTGTGTTTTCAATGCCATGCAAGTTCTACAAAGTTTAAAACTTGCATATATTAGCAATATGTTTATTCTTCAATTCATGAATATATTTATTACTGTTTATGCAGCAATGGCAGTTTGTATATTATTCATTACGCAGTTATTAGCAATTGTACACAATGCAATATTGTTTTACAATGCATTATGATCTGTTATATAGCTGATGATGTACGGTGAGTAGGGGGATGCCCTCGAACCCCATATACCTATTGACGAGGCAAATACAAAATATAGAACGGAAAAAAGATTAAGATTTTCACAGGTTAAATTAATAAATTTATAAGTATTGTGTCGTATTAAATATTGCTTGGTGTATACATGTTCTCATTAATAAGTATCAGTCAATACTCACTGAGTCATGGTGAAACACTTCAGTGGATGGTGGTTGGTTCGACTGGTCCACCTGGTCCGACTGCCCCGCTGACGCCTATGTTAACACAACCAAGTCTAGAACACGCACTTGTTCCATGCCTTCTCCACAGTTTGGTGGAGCCAATTGTGCCGGAGATAGCGTGGAAACGGACTGCTGTCCAGGTATATAAACATCATTTGCACCGGGCTTAGAATTCCCATTACATTCTGATCCATGGTTAACTTGACCTGTGTTGTGAAGCCAGTCGGGCCAATGTCTATGTTTTCTAATTATATTATAAGTGAAATTGATTAAACGGCCGAGTCCAATCTTTACGGCGTTTTATGTATTCCTGGATTGTGTTTAAGTCAATGGCGGTTTCGGTTCATGGACAGACTGGTCGGTGTGCAGTGGCAACTGTATAGACGCACACAGGGAGAGAGCTCATCAGTGTAATAACCCCAGACCCTCCTGTGGTGGTAGATACTGTGGGTCTGGAAAAGAAGTGGACCATACTTGTATACCTGATCACTGCACAACAACAACAACGACAACAACAACAGCAACACCATCAGCTGGTTCACCAGAAACCACAGCAGCTGGCTTGACAGGAACAATATCATCAGCTGCTACCTTTGCTCCGTCAACAGCACTTACATCGACAGTGACATCCGTAGCAACATTTGCCATAACAACAGACACGCAGTTATCAACATCAACATCACAAGTGACTGCAGGTGAAAAGATGTCTTCAGCACAATGAAAATAATGATTTACATATGCATACATGATTTGCATCGCTTTAAAATTGATTGTTTATTCGTCAGTTTGGATGCATGCGTCTGTAGCCATTCCGCAAGATCCCATATTAAAATAAACGCCTACACCTAATTTGTGTAGAACAACGGGAAAATAACCGTTAAATATACAAAATATTTTGCTTCAATAAGTAATAGTGAACTAGTTTCTAAACACGCTCTTATTAAAAAAAATCTGTAAAAATTTCAAATGATAGCACACTTTCATACATCAGTAGTAGGTGTTTGCACACATCTCTTTAATAAAGTTCCAATCTCTCAAATGTGTGTGTGTGTGTGTGTGTGTGTGTGTGTGTCTGTGTGTGTGTGTGTGTGTGTGTGTGTGTGTGTGTGTGTGTGTGTGTGTGTGTGTGTGTGTGTGTGTGTGTGTGTGTGTGTGTGTGTGTGTGTGGTGTGTGTGTGTGTGTGTGTGTGTGTGTGTGTGTGTGTGTGTGTGTGTGTGTGTGTGTGTGTGTGTGTGTGTGTGTGTGGTGTGTGTGTGTGTGTGGTGTGTGTGTGTGTGTGTGTGTGTGTGTGTGTGTGTGTGTGTGTGTGTGTGTGTGTGTGTGTGTGTGTGTGTGTGTGTGTGTGTGTGTGTGTGTGTGTGTGTGTGTGTGTGTGTGTGTGTGTGTGTGTGTGTGTGTGTGTGTGTGTGTGTGTGTGTGTGTGTGTGTGTGTGTGTGTGGTGTGTGTGTGTGTGTGTGTGTGTGTGTGTGTGTGTGTGTGTGTGTGTGTGTGTGTGTGTGTGTGTGTGTGTGTGTGTGTGTGTGTGTTTTAAAGCTTATTCTTAGTTCTATTTATAGTTGATATGAATTTATAATAGAAAAATAAAAAGATATCACGCCCGTGAAAAAAATCGATATATATCAGGAATTTCAAAACAACTATAGATCGCATAATATAAAAACATATACAATCGATCATGCTTATATACGTTGTTTATTTCGAGGATATCAAGTCGTGTTCGAATCTGGGTTAAATTCGGTATGAAAAAAGTCACTAGGTGTAGAAGTAGAAAAACCCTGTTACCACTTTAGAAGCCACATATCTGATTTAAGAATGATGAGTTTTCGCCAGAATTGTTATGTGTACGATATCTACGCAAAATGCTTATTTGGTTCGTGTGGGATAGGGGAGCCACATATGTAATCGAGTCAAATCTTAGAAAAAACATGGCACCACGCTATCTTGAAAACGTCTAAGAAAAAAATGAATCTAGTTGAAGTGGGATCATAAACTAGTTTCATTATGTAGATGATTATGGCTACCACAACTAAAGCCACTTGTATAATTAATATTGATTTAACTTGGTCTGTATGTTCATTTTGAATGTTCAACCCATTAGGAATTTGTGTCCATTGGAGTGAACAACTTGGCTTTAATGCGGTGTCCGCAGTCTGTCTTGCTTTTAATTTAAAAAAAAACACGTTTTGAACCATCTCACCTTTAAGAACTGGGTTTAAACGTGTATAAAATACAGATCGTTAACGGAAACAAGAAATGTATCTGTTTATCCGGTCATTTATAACAGCATTTTTTAAATATACACAAAACAATGCTGTTCTTTTCGTAATGTTAGCTAATATTAATGGGAAAAAAAGATTTCTGTCGTGTTCCGTAACAGGTACGACGCCATGCACCATGGAAACGTCATCAAACTGTCCTTGGCACAACGTTGCTTCACTTGACCAAATGAACTGGATTGTTCATAACGGCTCTACACCGACAGATGATACGGGACCGACCGTGGATCACACGTTTGGAAATAATTCAGGTACGTGCATTCGGTCTGGTACCGGGATTCGAAAAATTGCTTAATTTAATCAGTTGTTCTTGTTATGCTCCTTTATTTGCGCATGTTATGTTGTGTTCCAATATTCAGAAACGAACAAACGCTTGGTTTTTACATATAGAGGAATTAGTTTATGAATACTGCAACACCATATACATAATTATATATTTGATAGTGAATTTTTTTCCAGATAAGTTGATTTTTCGTAATAATTTAATTCTTTTTCATTCAAAATGACCGGAACAATATCATCAGCCGCTAGCATTGCTCCGTCAACTAATTAATTAATTTTTACTAATTAATATCTAGCCACACACTTACCACCTGTGTGTAACACTATATCATACGTCAGCGGAATAGTATATTTCTCAATCCCTCCAGAAGTCCGTTTCAACACTTTTAAACGCCGTGAAGTATTGTATTAAATTAAAACTTCAGTTCGTTGTTCATCACGCTTACGCAGCTCATAAAGCATATCATTCATGGCGATACATGATTAATGCAAATGTTCGCTGTCAATGTCCATAACGTTTACTCACTGCTTTGTTCCTTTCGTTCTGTTTTTCGAAAAGTGACGGTGGTTTTCAATTGACAATACATTGTTGTTAAAGGCAAGTACATCTACCTCGAGTCCAGCGCCCCAAGCACTGAATGTGACAAGGCCTGGTTCCAGAGTGACATCATACAGCCCGATGTCGGAACTCCTGGCTGCTTTCAATTCTGGTATCACATGTATGGTAATAACGCCGGAAGTCTCAACATCTACATGGCTACTGGTTCCCATCTCCCCGGGCAACTACTGTGGACAGTATCTGGAAACCAGGGAAATAGATGGAAGTCTGGCAATGTACCTTTGAGAGCCACCAGTAATTTCTCGGTGAGCTTTGCTACTGAACACGTAATTATTGCATATTGGTATTTACATCTTGATATTTTATATTCGTTCATACTTTAAGAGGTGTCATTGTAAATAAAATACCAATTATCTACATAAACCTAAATCATTGGTTCATATCGCATGTCTCTCTACATCACATTAGTCGTGTGATTTAAATATACACAAAGTAAACAAGTCAACTTCACCAGGAGCAGAGAAACGTGTTTATAATGTTTGCGTTCCTATATTTGGGTCGTGTTCTGAGAAAACTGGGTATAATGCATTTGCGTTAAGTGTCGTCCCAAATTAGCTTGCGCAGTCCGCACAGGCTAATCAGGGACGATACTTTCCGCCTAAATTGGATTTTTGCTAAAAAGAGACTTCATTTAAACGAAAAATGTCATAAAAGCGGAAATTGTTGTCCCTAATTAGCATGTGCGAACTGCACAGGCTAATCTGGGACGACACTTTACGCAAATGCATTAGGCCCAGTTTTCTCAGAGCGCGACTCATTTATGGCAAGGAACAAAATGCCAAATTGTGAGACATAAAACAACTATAGTAGACAAGAAACACAAGTACACAACACACTAAATAAATAAAACCGGGGTCACCGCCTAAGTTCAAGGCGTTTGAAAATAATAGATTGATTTCATGTTTAACTTAGATTATAGCGGAAGGCACTGTTGGAAACGGTTACCTTGGCGATATTGGGCTGGATGACCTGCTGTTCACACAGGCGACATGTTCTCTGTACCCCACCACGGCTTACCCTTACCCACTGTCAGCTCATACATGTTCGGCCACTACTACTTATAATGGAGGTTTGATATGAGTCGTGTTCTGAGAAAACTGGGCATAATACATGTGCAGTCCGCACAGGCTAATATGGGACGACACTTTCCGCCTTCATTGGATTTTTGCTAAGAAGAGACTTCATTTAAACGAAAAATGTCATAAATCGGAAAGTGTCGTCTCTGATTAGCCTGTGCGGACTGCACAGGCTAATCTGGGACGACACTTTACGCACAAGCATTATGCCCAGTTTTCTCAGAAAGCGACTCATATATGAAATAAAAGGTTGGTGACATTCATCTCGAATATACGAGAGTGTTTACGATTCTAATTTAAATATTGGTTGATTTATTTGAATACTTTATTTACTTTTATATACAACTGTGCAAACATCCAGGTACGCCAATGCGTGCTGTTGTGCATGTTCCCATTGTTATTTCCTGATCTTTCCAAATGTTCATGTTAGCATTAAGTCAAATGTGTCAATTTGAATACAATTTTATTTATCTTTATTCGTGTTGTAAAATAACATATGTATATAACAATATCTTGTTGTTTAAAAAGCCATGAATGGTGTATACATGTACCTTCAGTCTGGTCTAAATGGTTCAATGACAAATGCTCTGTGACATGTGGGAACGGAACGCTGACACGTGTACGTCACTGCTCCACGGGTCACGCCGAGGATTGTGCGGGATCCAGCACAGACGTGGTGAACTGTCAGATGGCGTTCTGTAAAGGTAGGTCTGTTACAAACGAAGTTTATTGGTAAATAAATAATTTTGTGCAGAAAACTGACCGAATGAGTAATATTTGACCATGAATCTGAGAAAAAAATATAGATTTAAAAGGCAAGTATAATACTTAAACAGCTTAAAGTATTTATGGCGTTTGCGGTTTAACTTTGCTTCATTATATATGTACTATGCAGTCCAATAATGTAGTAGAATATTCAAGCAAGGTAATTCTACTATGTTTTAAGGGTTTCCCTTATTTGAATACATCAAAGCATGGGTATGCAACCCGAAGAAAAAACAATGAAGTGTTCTCTTATTAATTTCGAACAGATACCTTTCCGAACGCCTGTTTAGGCTTGCTGATTTTTTATCGGCAAATATCGCAAGAACATTTGCAGCATTTCCATTATTTGTTTAAGAATCCGTTTGATAATGTCACGTATCGATACTCATTGTAAAAACGCGATGTCAACGAATATTTTGATATCCGAGTATCCGGATACCGGTTAAGTATCAGGATTAAAACTAAAAATTCGTAATAAATATAATACAAATAAGATCACACATAATATTCCTCGTTTACTAGGCATACAAATGCCCGATTGTTCACGTTAATTGATAAGATCAATACTTTCCTCATACCCAGAGGTGTAATAAACGCGCTCGGTTAGTATGCGAATACCTGATAAGCATCGTCGCAATTACATTTTTTTACTTTTTGTTACAACATCAAAATTTAATTGAATACTATGAATAATGCAGCGAAATACCATGTAGAGTCAGACTTCAAATACACTTTTGTTTATGAATTATAATCGTTTGAAATTGGTAAAATTATGAGTGTTAGACACACCCACACAAACTGCCCATAACAGCGATCCGGCATGCTCAAAACGGGCAAGTACACAACCAGAGGTGGTATTCCATAAACATCTTAAGTCATTTCTTAAATGATTTCACTTCATGTCAAAATTACAATGTTTTGTATTTATTTACTAAATAAGGAAACACATGTTTTTTTTGGTATTCCTAAAATAACATTGACATAATGATGTTATTTTCATGTAAATCTTGATGCCAAACTATTGCAATATAAAATGAAACACTTTACAAATTTTCATAATTTAAGGATAAGAATAAAATTTAACTTAAGATGCTTCTGGAATACGACCCCAGATCGAATTCATACTGTTCAACGCTTCATGTGCAGCATGAACGATGCGAACACAAGATATTTTCCTGGCGCAGACATAGACAGTGATCATACGTTAACGCTCACCAACATCAAGCTGAAGGGAAGGAGCATCACGAAGAACCCTCGGATTAGATTTAACTTGGAGAAATTTAAAGATCCCGAGATAGAAGTCGCATTTCATGCACAAATATGTGACAAGTTTGCAGCCCTGAACATCATAGACAATGACATCGTCACCACACCCAACAACATCAAGGATGTTCCGCTTTCATTGGCTGAAAAAGGTCTTTGGTGAGAGAAAAGAGGGGAAACTAAACTTGGGTGACGACCGAAGTCATGGACCTCTGTGATAGAAGAAGAGAGCTGAGGCATGAAAAGTACACCAGATTGGACTCTAGGACAGAAACACAGAAAGCGAACAGGGAGGTGAGAAATAAGATGAAAGAGGCCAAGGGGGAGTGGATTAAGGAGCAACGTATCAACACCGACAAAGAGTTTACAATATGCAGCAGTAGAAATGTCTAAAGAACCATCAAGGCCCTCACAAAGACCAGTCAGCCCAATGCCAGCAGACCCTGACGGGAATCTCATCACCAAGAGTGCCGGAGTCCTAAACAGGTGAACTGAACACTGCAGCGACTTCTATAACTACCCCAGTTAGAAAGATTCCAGACCAAAAGCGGACTACGAAAGGCAGAGGTGGAAGAGGCAGTGCATAGTCTTCAGGCAGGAAAATCTCCGGGTGTGGACAACGTTCTTTCCGAGTTGTTTTAGCACAAAGAAGCATCAACGACGACATTTTGTCACAAGGTCTGGGAGGAGAAGACGTGGCCAGTGAAGTGGACCCGGTTTCTGGTGGACCCCTATCGAAAAGGGGCATTATCAAGATGTGCGAGAATAACCGTACTATCAGCCTCATCAGTCATCGCAGCAAAAGCAGGCTGGATTCGGAGCTGGGCGGAGCACACTGGAACATATCTTCAACTGCAAAATCAGCATTAAGAAACACCAAGCAATACCAACGTGACCTCTTCCACAATATCGTCGACTCTAAGAAAGCTTTTGACTGCATGTGGCATGGTGGCCTATGGCATGTTATGAGAGAATGCAACATTGACGAAGGCTTGTGAAAGTCATCGAAGACCTCTACGGAAACGCCAGCAGCGTAGTACTTCTAAATGAACAGCAGGGACATTCTTCTATTTTATAAAAACACATTTTATAATAAAACGTTCATGTTTCGCTTGGTACGAACGAAAGTCTCGTTGTATGGAATATGCACAGGATAATAGTTACCATTGCGGAATTGTTTAGGTCGATATAACGCGAAAAACGCGAGTAATTAACCAGTTAATTTCTGTGGAATTTCGTAATTTGATCGGTTAAAAATAATTTAAAGTTACCATATTGCATATAAGGTTATTATAACTTATTATTTATTAATTACCATTGCTATAAGAATGTACGCATACGACTGCACATTTCGACCGATATAAGATGTACCAAAATTTAATATATTTTGAACACAAAATCGTGAAAAACAGAGAAAAAACATATTGTGCAACTATGATGCACAAGTGCTCATGACATGATGATTAAAACGTCAAGCGTCAAACATATTCATCCCCGATAAAAAAATCAAGCAATTTCATTGTTTAAAAATGGGGATGTTGAGGTATGATAAACAAAAACCAATGTAGACAAATACTTAAAGTAACGAGTGTTCATTTAGGCCAATACGTGTAGTAACGAGTGTACTTGTAGACAAATACTTCTAGTATCGAGTGTTCATGTAGACCAATACTTAAAGTAACGAGTGTTCATGTAGAGCAATACTTGTAGTAACGATTAATTATCTAGACAAATACTTGTAGTAACGAGTGTTCATGTAGACAAATACTTGTAATAACGAGTGTTCATGTAGACAAATACTTAAAGTTACGAGTGTTCTTGTAGAAACATATTTCAAGTAACGAGTGTTCATGTAGACCAATACTTGAAGTAATGAATGTTAATGTAGACCAATACTTGTAGTAACGAGTGTTCATGTAGACAAATACTTGTAGTAACGAGTTTTCGTGTTCATGAACTTGGTTAACTTTGATCTCTAACCGAATCATGAGCAGTGATTAGGTTGTATTTAACGAAATATTATTGCACGTATTTCAAATAGTTTTCCTATAAGAAGGTATAGATACATAAACATATAAATATAGTATGTGTAGTTTTTTTTCCTTAAGATGTAAGATTTTGTTATTAATTCTCCCAAATAGTCGATGGTTCCTGGTCTTCGTGGTCACCATGGTCACAGTGTGACGTCACATGTGCAGACGGTCACATACATCGGACACGCACGTGTACAGATCCAGCACCCGCGTTCGGAGGTTTGAACTGCTCTGGAACGAGCCAGGAAACAAACACGTGCTCGCTTGTCACGTGTCCAGGTTAATGTTATTAAACTGTCTAAATCTATTTACCAAAAAAATGTATCCATATTAACCCATGAATGCCTGGTGGACTCTCCCATCCTTCTAAATTTGATAAATTTATTATCAAAATTAGGGATGTCTAGTATATTTATTTCTATATTTAGCATATTTCTTACATAAATTCCTTTAAGCATACAGCGAAGACCCTGATGAGACGACACATCATGCGGCGTCTCATCTGGGTCTACGCTGTTTGCCAATGCCTTTTTTCTAGACGCTAGGCATAAATGGGTTGATTAGAAATACGGGGGAGTATTGATGATACAATTTGCAAAAACAGAACAATTAGAAAATTAATTGTGAACATAATTATGTATTTGCTGACCAATTAATAGTAGGTGTTGTTTATTTTATTTCAATTTACAGCATAGTTTAAGTTGCTCTGTTTAGATTGACAGTTTTATTCAAAATGTCTATACTTAATCTTGTCTTTCTGTACAATATTATTTCTGATATTTGACCCTATATAATTTGATGATACTCATATTGTATTTGTCTGCGTGTGTGTGTGGAAACAGTCTGGTCTCGGTGGTTCAATGACAAGTGTTTTGTGACATGTGGGAACGGAACGCTGACCCGTGTACGTCACTGCTCCACGGGTCACGCCGAGGATTGTACGGGAAACAGAAGCGAAGTAATTGACTGCCAAGACCGACCTTGTAAAGGTACATTTGTTAAAGAAATAAACATTTAAAGACTAGGGGCCTCATACGAAAATATTGCTCTCGTACTTAACATTGTATATGTAAACATTTATTTTATAGCTCGATAAGTTGACGTGGCACTCGTGAACTCCATTCGCATTGATTGTTCACTATGTTTTCATTTGTTTTTTGGTCGTTCTTAGTTCGCACGAGTTTTATGAGACCATGAAAGTGAACTTAGTGTGGTAAACTTAAAGTGATTAAGGACGATTCCAATACCGACATTTATTTATTCTTCGTAATGGTACATTAATATATTTATGCATAAAGGGTGTACCATGTTGGTTAGGGCGACCGATACGAATTAACTTCATACAAATCTCATATTCAAGTCGATGGTTCCTGGTCCTCGTGGTCACCATGGTCACAGTGTGACGTCACATGTGAAAACGGCCACATACATTGAACAAGGACGTGTACAAATCCAGCTCCCGCCTTCGGGGGGTTGAACTGCTCTGGAACGAGCCAAGAAATCAACGCGTGCATGCTTGCTAACTGTCCAAGTATGACTTTAGGACTTAATACATATATCTGGAAATTAACCCATTTATGCCTAGTGGACTCTCCCATCCTTCTAAATTGGATCAATTTATTTCCAAAATAAGGGATGTCTAGTATATTTATTTCTATATTTAGAATATTTCTTACAGAATTTCCTTTAAGCAAACAGTGCAGACCCTGATGAGACGCCGCATCATGCGGCGTCTCATCTGGGTCTACGCTGTTTGCCAAGGCATTTTTTCTAGACGCTAGGCATAAATGGGTTAATATCTTTTGAGCATTATTGGATAATAATCATTTTATAAAATTTATCATGTTAAATTAGCAAATGAATAATATAAACTATTGGATACACAGTATGTTGACAGTATGTGCGCTTTCTAGCTATGTGGATATTATTTAGGCTGGAGCAAGTGGTTTTTCGACGACTGCTCTGTGACATGCGGTGACGGCACACAGTCACGTTTTAGGATGTGTTCTTCTGGTCACGACGAGGACTGTCCAGGGCCTGCTTTCGACACCGTGCCATGTTCGATGCCGCCATGCTGACAGAGCATGAATTGCCAAGCAATATGACTGAGTCAGCAATGATTACAACATGCGTCAAAGGTCGTGCAAATAAAATTAATATTTTCCTCTACATTTCTAGTTTGTCTTGCCTTTAGTCATCAGGTCAAAAAAAGGTCGAATGTTGCCACTAACAACTCCAAAACCTTCCTGTCGTAGACTTTATTTGTACTGTTCTCAGGTTATCACTTTATGATGTTTTAATTAGATAAATCTTCAACAAATGTTTGCAACAAGTGTTAAACCCGTAACCGGTTTAGAGGTATTGCACTCAAACTTTAACCTGAATTACGTAAGTTAAAGAAGGCGCCTAATTTTGCTAAATATTCATTGCTGTCAGTAACATCGCAAAAATGCGGCATGTAGGTAGGCTATTTTTTGTTGGTTAAACATTTTACGACACACGATAATTTCCCACTATCATAATGGTCAATGACAGAAATCTTGCAAATATCTATGTAACATTGTTGCTTTCCTAATTTAAGATCATTTAAGTCGTGTTCTGAGAAAACTGGGCGTAATGCAAGTGCGAAAAGTGTCGTCTCAGTTTAGCCTGTGTAGTCCGCACAGGCTAATCAGGGACGACACTTTCCGCCTAAATTGGATTTTTGCTTAGAAGATACTTCATTTAAACGAAAAATGTCATAAAAGCGGAAAGTGTCGTCCCTCATTAGCCTGTGCGGACTGCACAGGCTAAGCTGGGACGACACTTTACGCACATGCATTATGCCCAGTTTTGTCAGAACACGACTCATTTAACACTAATTCAGCGATTATGATCGCAAGTGGTAATAATGAGCCACAACTCGATCTCTAATGTCAATAAAAAGTGTATGGGTTGTACACAAAATAAGGGTCGATACATAGTGTAGCAAAAAAGGTATCGTACACCATCTGTTTTGATAAAGTTTTTGCACTTGTGTTACAATCAGCAGTTGAATTGTGGTAAACTGAAACTTCAAATTATTTTACATGAATGTTTCGTTTTCTCTTCTTAAATGTACAAAAAATAGTGACAAAGTACAATTAGTTCCATGCGATTTTATTAATAAACATATTGTATATTATATTATACATTTACAACTTATATTGTTAAATGCCGTATTCCTGAATCTTGACGTAGCGTCATTTATTTCACAAACATATATAGAATCAGGCACGAGTTGTCATATCAAACCATATTTTATTAAACGAGTTCAGGAATTTTGTTAGTTAGCGAGCCTTTGGCGAGCTTACTAACGAGTTTCCTGGACGAGTTTAACAAAATATGGTGTGAAATGACAACGAGTGTCAGATCTTTTTTATCACATGCTTTTAAATGAGCAAATTAAATAAATATTTACGCAAACATAATGATAAATTCCGAATGTTGTTTACATTTCTTGACGTCATTTGACGTTGCAACGTCATTTCAGCTTAAATAAAAAAAATGCGATTGGTCAATCGAACGAAAATAAGCCAATGAAAACGCTTAAAAAGTATATTGCACATGTGTAAGATAAAAATATTCGTAATTGTTATATTACATGGGAAACAGGGTATGACATGTGATAAAATTAAATAATTCTTTTCCATTAAAATACGAGATTGTTGACTTTCCGTTCCTTTAACCGTTTATACTGTATCGTATTGATATCAGGGGTGCCTTTTCTATAATAATCCTAACACTGATTGCCACGTAAAAAACAACACATCTAAATTCTCGTTTAAACATAGCATCAATTCTCCAAACAATCAACAATGTCAGTGAAACTGATGAATTATCTCCGATTTTGCTCTTTGTAAATGTATGGCTTGATTTTGTGGGAACGACTTATTGTTCAAGGAGCGCAATAATGCACCGAACAACCATATGACCGGAACAACATAACGATGATGCGCGATTCCATGCCAAAGAAATGCTGCATCAATCGTCATCGAATTCGGATCATCTGTGTCTTAGATCTTGCATGGAAACGAAAGCTCATTTATTAATGATCAGAGAGCAATACCTCCATGGAAAAGCATTATACCTGAACGAACAGACAATGATGCTGCATATTAATTTTCATAAAATACGGAACATAAGTATCTAAGATCTCGCTCATATACGAAAAGTATGACGGACGGAAGATCGAACAACATCAAGAAGAACAGAAACATTTATTTGGGAAAGTTGTTGCCCACGCAAACTGTATTCCATGAAAATCAGAACTCGCACGGACGGACAAATCGGCGACAATATGCTACTCGCTTTCGTTGAGCAAAAAAGGAGATCTAACACTCTGGCTGCGTCAATTATATAAATTTCTTAATAGCAGGACCACGTTGTTCAGTCAGTATTAAGAATAGTTTCGATTGTGTCAATCACGCAACTTAGTACAACGTAAAAAATACAGACAGACGGACGGACGGACGGACGGACGACGGACGGACCGACCGACCGACCGACCGACCGACCGACCGACCGACCGACCGACCGACCGACCGACCGACCGACCGACAGACAGACAGACAGACAGACAGACAGACAGACAGACAGACAGACAGACAGACAGACAGACAGACAGACAGACAGACAGACAGACAGACAGACAGACAGACAGACAGACAGACAGACAGACAGACAGACAGACAGACAGACAGACAGACAGACAGACAGACAGACAGACAGACAGACAGACAGACAGACTAGTAACTTGTGGAATTATAATAATGTAATAATCGTTTGCAAAAATTTTAATGAATGCGTTCAATATCATCTGACTTTGTGAAACCCCATACTTCTGAAGCATACTTTAATGAACCTACAAACGAGTCAAACAATGGACACTATATTTTTGGTTTTATGTCAAAGTCATAACATTTAAACAATAATGTATATATTTCCTTAAGAGCTTAGCCGTCCAAATGTTCCTGGTTAAATTTCAAATTTCATGTATAATTCAACACCGTTCCTTCCTAAATAGTAAAAGTTATCATCCACTTCAATGACATTGAATGTCAATTTTACATTTTCTTTGAATCCATCCCTCTTCAGCACATTTTTGTGTAAAGGAAGTATAACCCTTTTGTCCGTTTATCGGGAAAATGCCCGATACAAAAATACCGTTAAATAAGTCACACAAATGGGACGATAAAATATCGCTGGATTCATTTAAATATTCATTCAAATGCAATCACTGTTAGATCATCTATTTTGTTGTATATGTTTTATTAACTTATTCAGCTATTGTCAAGTTCAGAAAATGCAGTATGATCTAAGTTAAAATCATTATTTGCACAGAAATCTTCAACATCAGAATTACACAAATCTGACATACTGTTACTTAGGTTGTCAAAAAACGTTGTTAATTCTTCTAAAGTTATTAGTGTTTCCGATCAATAACTTGTGAACTGAGGTATAGATTGGCTTGATACTTCCCATGTGCATTGGCGTTGGACAGTAGATGGCCCCTATTGAAACTGGGGTCACTTGGTCAAAGGTCAAGGCCACACTAAGTGTGAAATTGTTTCCAATCATTAACTTTCCGATCAATAACTTGTCAATTGATTCACCGATTGTCTTGATACCTCTCATGTGCCTTGGCATTGGGAAGTAGAGAAACCCCTATTGAAATTGGTGTCACTATGTCAAAGGTCAAGGTCACTATCACAATTAATGTGAAAATCGTTTCCGATCAATACCTAATCAACAAATTGACCGATTGGCTTTATACTTCACATGTGCATTGGCCTTGGACAGTAGATGACCCCTAGTTATATACTATAATATTCTCATCCCATTTACTATAACGATGATTTAACAGAAGTGCATAATTCTATGTCAACTAAAAACTTATTTAAGTGGCTTTAGTAATGATAATATTAACTCTTATGGTCAGTTTTGTTGCAAACAATCCCGTGTCAAGGCCCTGTTTGGGAGGCATTAGTCTCCAAACGCAGAGCTCTTGTAAATTTTTTGTCGCTAATTTTTTTTGAAAAAATCGCCAAAACTCCCTTGGTTTGTGTTTTCTTTGGTTTTTAATCTAAAACATTTTTGAATAAATAACAGACTTTTTTCTTATGAATTAAGTCTTTATAATATCTCTTACTTGTACATAAACCTTCTCTGTTTAAATCAGTTTTTCTCGAGTTAAAAATACGTAAAGCAAATTGTACAAATTCTGAGCAAAAACGCAGTAGGCTTATCCCCGAGCGTTACCGTCTTGGAATTGTCAGTTACCTAATACAGTTTGGGGCTTGGCCACGTCACAACATATATGTTTGTTTAAACATCCATTCTGGGTATTAACTACAATAAAGGCATAACTAGCCAGTAAACATGATGACAATAACAACAGACAAGAGGGCCATGATGGCCCTGAATCGCTCACCTGACTAACCAAATACAATCCTAACCCAGTTTTCATCAAGATAAACATTCTGACCAAATTTAATAAAGATTGGATGAAAACTGTGACCTCTATTGTCTACACAAGGTTTTTCTAATATTTGACCTATTGACCTAGTTTTTGACCCCAGGTGACCCAAATACAATCCCAACCCAGATTTCATCAAGGCAAACATTCTGACCACATTCCATGAAGATTGGATGAAAACTGTGACCTCTATTGTCTATACAAGGTTTTTCTATTATTTCACCTAGTGACTTAGTTTTTGACCTAGTGACCTAGTTTTTGACCCCAGATGACCCAAATACAATCCCAACCCAGATTTCATCAAGATAAACATTCTGACCAAATTTCATAAACATTGGATGAAAACTGTGACCTCTACTGTCTACACAAACAAATTGTTGACGGTTTTTCTATTATTTGACCTAGTGACCTAGTTTTTGATCTCAGATGACCCAAATACAATCCCAACCCAGATTTCATCAAGATAAACATTCTGACCAAATTTCATAAAGATTGGATGAAAACTGCGACCTCTATTGTCTACAAGAGGTTTTTCTATTATTTGACCTAGTTTTTGACCTAGTGACCTAGTTTTTAACCCCAGATGACCCAAATACATTCCCAAGCCAGATTTCATTAAGATAAACATTCTGACCAATTTTCATAAAGATTAGATGAAAACTGCGACCTCTATTGTCTACCAGAGGTTTTTCTATTATTTGACCTAGTTTTACCTAGTGACCTAGTTTTTGACCCCAGATGACCAAAATACAATCCCAACCCAGATTATATCAAGATAAACATTCTGACCAAATTTCATAAACATTGGATGAAAACTGTGACCTCTACTGTCTACACAAACAAATTGTTGATGATTTTTCAATTATTTGACCTAGTGACCTAGTTTTTGACCCCAGATGACCCAAATACAATCCCTACCCAGATTTTATCAAGATAAACATTCTGACCAAATTTCATAAAGATTGGATGAAAACTGCGACCTCTATTGTCTACACAAGGTTTTTCTATTATTTGACCTATTTTGTGACCTAGTTTTTGACCTAGTGACCTAGTTTTTGACCCCAGATGACCCAAATACAATCCCAACCCAGATTTCATAAAGATAAACATTCTGACCAAATTTCATAAAGATTGGATGAAAACTGTGACCTCTACTGTCTACACAAACAAATTGTTGACAGACGCACGCATGCACGCAGGCACCCACACACAACGGACGCCGGACATCACACGGTCACATAAGCTCACCATGTCACTTCGTGACAGGTGAGCTAAAAACAATTAAATTCACAAAATGTACAAAGCTTTAATACTGCAAACATAACACACTGTTTTGATAAAAGCATTTACAATAACAAAATAATGTTACACTATTTACTTGAAAGTATTTACCTATACAAATTATATCTAAATGTTAATACATGCCTTGATAAAACTTTATTAACTTGTTCAATACTGCAAGGCGTTGTCTTTCTTAACCCTTTCAGTGCGGGAACCGAATTTTGAAGACCTTTGCAAACAGTTTGGATCCAGATGAGACGCCACAAAACGTGGCGTCTCATCAGGATCCAAACTGTTTGCTATTCTGATAATATTCTTTGAAAAAAATCGAAGAAAATGCTAATTTTAGAAATTCAGCAGACTACATTTTAGCAGACGACAAATTTCCCAGCATGCAAAGGGTTAATTTAATCACAGTATGTGTCTTCTCAAATTATTTAATGACGTTAACTTACGACATGTGCAACCAGTATTGATAACCAAATACTATGGCAAATAGTGATATTTTGTATATATCACTTATCATTATACAAAATAAGTACATGTAAAATTGTTTCTTCCTCTAAACACAGTTATGTATTTGAACATTCCAAAGGCATTTCAATGAAATGTAAAAATGTGGCACTCTCCAAAGCCTTGGTAATGGTTAAGACAGATTTGATTTAATACTATACAAAAACATATTTCTGTAAGAGAGGATTTTTTTAGTAATGTAAGAAAATTGTTGCTTATATTACTGACATTAAATATTTGATTTTCCATGTGTTTCCTGTTTTGCTGTCCCTGGCATATGCTTAGTCTCCTCTATCAACTCTGAGGTATTCCTTGTATCACCATTGGTCCCCGACTTGGCCAGAAAGTCCACTATCTCACCGTGCTTAACTGTTACAAAACTAGACAGTGGCAGCTTTTGTAAGTTTAGAATTTTCTCAAGCTTTTCTTTCGGTTCCATATAAGGCTGAAATTAAAAGGGGAAAAGCAACCTATGAACAAAAGCACGTTGATGTACCGTAGACGGTAGTTTAAAGCATACTATTGAATCTAAATATTTTCTTCAAATGGTGTGTTTTGTGTATACTTTAATGGTTTCGCTTTGCAATATATTCATCTGTTAATCAATCTGGATAGAAAGCCAGTTCTACCAAAATCCCTGAGGACACAACAAAACTATAAAATTTTCCTCAGATTTACCACACCCAAAATTCATTAGATAAAAATATGTACATTGTTTTATATTATATCAGAACCAAATTTGTTCCAAAAGAATGAATTTTTAAATATATTTTCTAGTTTTCTTATAGTGTTAAGTATAACATGTCAACCCCATTGGCAATAATGCCATGTGTAATTATTACAAATACGTATGACCTTGACCGTTGAACACAGGCCACAAGCATTGCACTCAATATTGACCTTGACTGTTGAACACAGACCACAAGCAGTGCACTTAATATTGATCTTGACTGTTGAACACAGGCCACAACCATTGCACTCAATATTGACCTTGACAGTTGAACACAGACCACAAGCATTGCACTCAATATTGACCTTGACCGTTGAACACAGGCCACAAGCAGTGCACTCAATATTGACCTTGACTATTGAACACAGACCACAAGCAGTGCACTCAATATTGACCTTGACTGTTGAACACAAGAATTCACTTCATATGTGCTATTACTAGGATGAACCTGTGACATATTGTTTTAAAATAACAATTGAATATGGTCATGTTCATATTTTAAGCATTTACCTTTAAATATGACCTTGATATTTCAGCAATAAACAGAACAGAACAGACAGTTTATTAAGACTTATACATCGTCTTTAATATTTATAATTATAAAGAAAGTTATGTCACGTGTCAGTATACTATAGAAGGTAACCAAATCAATTTTACTACATGTATGTATATATGTTAGTAGGTTAAATGAAATTTCAGAACTTAACTCATTGAAATTTCTAAACAAAATAAGAACAGAGAACAAGAACGATTTTGAACAGGAGAAACATAATAATGTTAAAGGCAGTAAGGACAAACTATTACTTTTAATTTACTTTGGTATATATAATAATAATTCAAACACTATTAGTGACTGCACAGTGATACATACACTTTTTTCAAGGGAATTACATCAAGCTATTATTTCAAGTAGTTGTATTTAAAATAGTATTTCGTACAGTTAATGCTTCCTTTACATATTTACATGTTGATGTTAATAAACTATGGAACTTAACAACAGATGGATTCATGTAATAAAAATGTTTAATGAATTAACACATGCTGTGTGTTACCAAAAGTGAACATAAGTGCATGTATGTCATTTTGAATTTATTTATCAAAAAAATGCATGAATGATGATGTATTAATGTCTGAACAAGCTAAATTATATCCACAGCTGAATAAGACATTGACCTTTGAACTAATCACAAAGATCTACACACGAAACATAGTTCTTAAACGGTGAAGTTTATTAACAAGATGGCCAGGATGTCCCTTATGCACAAAGCTGAGTTCAAGGAACATAAATGGTAAAAGACTTGACCTAGTGATCCTGCATTTTTATCCACACAAGTCATATTCAAACATAGCCTTGATAATGACATCAAAAACATTCTTACCACCATTTTTCAAGATTGAGTCATATAAGAGGCAAGACATGTAATTTTTTTTCTATGTTTGTGGATACCCAGGATTGGAACATGGTCATTATATTTTTTATGATAACCAGTCTTATCATGTTTCATCACCATTGATTTTCAGTTGTGGACTCTAGGGGGGTTATAAGGTTTTTAAAAGATTTGACCTGGTCACCTAGTTTTTGGATCCACATGACCCAGCCTCGAAATAAGGTTAGATTTTGTCAAGAAAAACATTTTGACAAAGTTTCATCAAGATTGAGTCATTAATGAGGCATCCAGAGTGATAACAAAGTTTTTGTAATATTTGAATGAGTTACTTTTTTGACACACATGAACCAGACTGAAATTTGGCCGCGAGATTGACAAGATATACATTGAGGCCTCGTTTCATCAAGATTATGTCATAAATGTAGCTTCTAGAGTGGTAATAAGGTTTTCTTTGATTTTACCTGCTATCCTTTTTGGATGCAAATGACACAGACTGGTTATTGGCATTAGATATTGTAAAAATAGACATTGGCACAAAGTTTCATCAAGATTTAGTCATAAATATGTCTAATAGAGTGGTAACAAGATTTGTCTAAGATTTTACCTGGTGTCCTAGTTTTTTTTAGATTCAAGCTCATTGTATATATTGTCAAGATAAAAATTCTTACCATGTTTCATCAAGATTGTGTCATAAATTTGGCTTCTTGTGTGGAAACAATGTTCATCTAAGATTTGAACTGTTGAACAAGTTTTTTAACCCATGTGACACAGATTCAAACTTAACCTAGTTATTGCACAGATAAACATTCCGAAGTTTCAACAAGATTGGGTGATAAATATGGCCTCTAACGTTGTAATGAACTAAAAGTTGCCAACATTTGATGAACAAAACAGGACAACAAACGAAAAAAAAATGGTGAATAAACTACCCACCATAAGCACTTTGTGTTCAGAAAAGCAATCAGGACAAGCTTTATTGTACCCAGACTTAAATATGAACCTCTGTAACCTTGAAGTTTGAGCAATAAGAACAAGAGACATTGTATTCTCATGTCAAAAATTCCTGCCACTTTTATACCTTTAAAATACAAACCAATAAAGAAGTTACAGATAATACTAGCTCAGATAGACTCACTCCTATACAGGTGCACCCATGCACATAAACTTGACCATTGTGTCAACTTTCTCCATACTTCAGATCGCATTGAGCAAACATGGGACACAATTGTCAATTTATATCTGTAATTCTTGCTAACACAGTTTACAAATATCCATTTCTATGGACAAGCTTTACAACTGGAGTGAACTTTGTTTGTTTGGTTTGATATTTCACTGTTACAAAAAAATAGTTCATGGCGGTCAATTAACCGAAGCACACTTTTCTTTTGTTAGCTTGTTAACCAGGCCTTTGAATCAGTGGTAGGAGGAGAATGGCCATTTAAAAGATTTCAGCAAGACCCCATACATGTGGCCCCTCAGGCATTGAACCCATGATCGTCTGAGTGGTAGTCCAGCACTCTACAAACTTAGACAGCAAGCCCAGTTACCTTTTCTAGATGAAAGCAAGCATGGTAGCATACCTCATTTGTCAGTTTAAATGTGCCCCAGTGGATGCCAACAGACTGCTCTGATCTCAGATCCTTATGCATTTCCACGGCCTCATCTGTGTTAACATGCTGTGGCTGCATAAACCACCTGAAAACAACACAATCGTTTATGTTTTGAGAAACACAAACATCACATTTGTGAACTGTATAACCTTGCGTTCCTTGAGTAGACTGATCCAGATTTGCCAAAAATAGTGTGAACTCTATCCAGCAATTGTAAAAAGATTACCAAATGCTTCAATAACCGCATAGAAAATCCCAAACATTACCACCAGTGCGTTCCAATATTTTACACATTTACAAATCATCTACTGAATGTAATAAGTCATGTAACTGACAATTTTATACATTTTTACTTTTTTCCATTTTTGTGTTTATTAAGGTGACATACATCAACTGTTAAAATATTAAGTCAACCTTTTTGGTAAAAATAATGTTTTTACCAAATTTTCAAAATTGACATTACGAACACATGTCATTTTCTGAATGGAAAAAGTAGCGTAACTGACATTTTGTTACATTTTTAGGAGGATCAAAAAAATGTTTTATAAATATAATAAACATTTTTTGGTATTCAAATTTACTAATTAGTATTATAATAACACATGAAAAATGAAACAAAACTTCAAATTGATAAAACAATAAAAAATTAAGAAAGGAGCAGTTACCATAATTTCAACACTGAAATATTTTTAATGCAAAAAATAACGTAAGTGCTCTTACTGTATTTCAGAAAATGTTGGAAAATATGCATTCCTGAACAATTCACAAAATGTCAGTAACCCTAGTAATTACATTCAGTAGACGAAATGGTATCTTCTAAAGATTAACAGTTGAACATGTAGTATCCAAGATATGTGATTGGATTATAAAACAGATTACTGTGGATATGGGCCTTGCTCTGGGCTTGGTGCATGTCCATAAAGTGTAATAGCAGGGAAAATGTGGGCTTAGTGCATGTCCATAAAGTGTAATAGCAGATTATCCCATGCAGTTCGAAAAGGCTAATCAGGGAAAACACTTTCCACCTAAACTGGATTTTAGCTCAGAAGAGACAACCTTTAAATGAAAACTTCCATAAAAGCGGAAAGTGTCATCCCTGATTAGCCTGTTTGAACTGCACAGTCTAATCTGCTACGACACTGAGCACACCCTTATCTAGGAAGACACTTTCTTATTTGTTGAAGCATGCATTGTTTCCAAATGAAAGAAGATTTGCCCAGGCATGTATTTTACATTTTATGCCACATCTGCATCTTCTGTTTGGCATACTGTGGAATATATTTAAAGGGATCTTTTCACGGTTTGGTAGATTGACAAAATTGAAAAAAGTTGTTTTAGATTCGCAAATTTTTGTTTTAGTTATGATATTTGTGAGGAAACAGTAATACTAAACATTTGCCATGTTTAATGTAGCCATTATATGCATCTTTTGACGATTTAAAAACCTGAAAATTATCAAGCGTTGCAATGCGAAACGATTGAATAATTTGGAGAGTTCTGTTGTTGTTGTTTAATTTTGTGAAACTACAAAGATTGCTTATATGAACTATAAAATACGTCTTTCATACATACTTGGCAGGATGGCCGAGCGGTCTAATTGGTTTTTACTTCAGGACTCCAGGGGTCACTGCTGCGGGCTACTTTTTTTTTCCTTTTTTTAATTTTATTCTTGATGTTTTACTGGAGCTTTTTAGATCCAATGTTTACATTTATCAATATAAAGCATTTAATGACAAACTTCAAAACATGCCAAAATCTGTAAAAAGGCCCCTTTAACTGGAGGTTAGTGCCTAAACCTATGTTATTGTATTTATTGGTAATTTGTTCCCCCAGAGTGTAATATAAAGTTCTTCATGCTATATATTATCATGTGATTGAATGCAGAAATTATTAAACTGTTAAAACTAACGCATGTAAAAATAATGTTGCTTATCTAGTATCTAAACACTATATAAAGAAAAGCATCCTTTTTACCTCGGTTCATATGCCCCAATAGGAATGGCTGCCAGGGAGAATGGTCCATGTATCCTGCCGATCTGTTTGAAGGCGTAACAGTAACCCGTGTCCCCAGCGAAGTAGAAACTGTGCCTGGGACCTTTAACCACCCAACTACACCATAGCGCCTGCAACATGGTACATTTCTAGCATCAAAAAAGATGGGTTAGATTTTCAAATTAATTTTTTTTTTCAATATTAAAAAATGAAAAGCTCAAAACATTTTGTTGAATAATTCTTGAAAGAAAATAAAAAGAAGCCACTAAAAAGTGAGATATAATCTTACTTACTGGTATTTATACTTACACATTATGTTACAGTTGCGGAATGTTACAGTTGCGATGAAGAAGATGACGAGAATGTGTCTGACAAGTACCCGAACATGCAAGAAAACTGAGAATGTGTCTGACAAGTACCCGAATATGCAAGAAAACTGAGAATGTGTCTGACAAGTACCCGAATATGCAAGAAAACTGAGAATGTGTCTGACAAGTACTCGAATATGCAAGAAAACTGAGAATATGTCTGACAAGTACCTGAATATGCAAGAAAACTGAGAATGTGTCTGACAAGTACCCGAATATGCAAGAAAACTACGTATCAACAAACCTTGTTTGTGTCAGTCGCAGTACGCTTGCACCAGTGCTGGGTCGGGGTGGCTGCCACCAGATATTCCTTGCCGTGTGCCTTCAGAGTGTGCTCGCCCCACCACGAGAGCTCTACCACCGTCTTACAGCCCGCGTCCTTCATCCACTGGGCCTGACCCTGGGCTACAAACCAGCACAGTCTGTCTTGGAAACGTGCATTCTGCAATAACATAGGTGAGCTGCACTCTGGGAAAACTGGGCCTACCGGTAATGTATTTGCATAGAGAGTCGCCCCAGATCAGTCTATGCAGTCTGCCCAAGCTAACCAGGGACAACACTTTCCTCTATGCAGTCTGCCCAAGCTAACCAGGGACGACACTTTCCTCTGTAAAGGATTTTACAAACATTTCTTGTCTTACATATTCTTTCCACAAATAAAATTCAATTTAACTTTAAAAAAAATCCTGTTAAGTGTTTTTTGTCATATTAACCCTTTCCCTGTCAGAAGCAAAGTGAAAATGCCTATGTGCAAACAGCTTAAAAACCAGAACAGCCTGCCATTAACTCGCAGTCTGTTCTGGCTTTATGCTGTTTGCTGCTCATCCGTATCTAAAGGTTGGAAATGAAGCCTCTAAAACTTGAAACTAGTGAGAAAGGTCTTTAATGAAGGGACTACAAATACGTAAAAATACGCATCTAAGTGATAAAGGGTTAAAACATTTACAATATTTATAAACCTTATCCTCACATAAATATTGCATACCAATTTCTTCACTGCGCTGTGGTCAAGATGGTCATAGTGATTGTGGCTGATGACAACTGCATCGATGTCAGGCAGTTCCTCTATACTACACACTACATCTCTGTACCTCTTGGGGCCAAATATTCCAAAGGGGCCACACCTCTGAGCCCACACGGGATCCGTGAGTATTGTCAGATCATCCACTTTAACCAGACATGAAGCGTGTCCAACCCACATGTACTTTAAATTGTTTCCAGGTTCCGATTCAAATTTCTTGAAGTCTGGCTTTTCCATGGGCAATGTTTGGTTTAAAATCTGCCAAATGTAGGTTGATATTGTATTAAATTATAATTTTATTGGTTTTTATGTGCTCACCTGATTGGCAAGAATAAACCAACAGTTATATGAATGTCATGTTTTTGTACATTGATGACCAAGATAGTTTTTGTTTCAAACTCTGATTGAATGTCAACAAAATGCAGACTCAATAGTTGCCAATCTGTGATATCAACAAAACCATTCCAGTAATTTGGGTAAATGAAAACAACAATCTTATTATTGACCAGCAATTGTCAGGTAAATCATCAACAACTATGTCACTTTGTCAACAGCTGTAAATAAACTCTTTTTTAAATCTAAAATAAATGAATATATTATAGCCACAATAATATTCTTTGTAAACTTAAATGCTCCTTATAATATGTTGTGTCTTTTCCTATAGATAATAGAATTAGTTGTGAAGTTCATAAAAATTAACCGTTTTGTAATGTCAATTCACATAATTACATCAACAACCATATTATAGCTATTAACTTCGTGACTAAACACATTTTAGCATATTTTTTTTAGATAAAGTGTACAAAGTAATAACACTTGAAATCATGACTTAAACTCTTTATGTATTTATACTGTATATGAAAACTGGTACCATCACCTGTAGACATTATGAAACAACTTTTCACACTGAGAGAAATATATATTAGTTTCGAAGGTGATTAACTGGTTAACACCATTCAACAAGGCTATTGTCAAGCAATATGGTCCCCTACCAGCTCCACCATTGTCAGAAATTCCACCATTTTCAGATTTTTTTGTTTGGTTGCCATAGCAACCACAATTTTTGACGTAGGAACAAAATGAAATGACGTGCATAATGTCCATATTGCCATCTATCCATGTTGCAAGTTTCATGAAAAAATATTAAAAACTTAAAGTTATCGCAGGATCCAGAAAACCACCATTTTCAGCAGTATTTCTAGTCTATTTGTTGCCATAGCAACCAGAATTTTTGACGTAGGAACAAAATGAAATGACGTGCATAATGTCCACATTGCCATCTCTCCATGTTTCAAGTTTCATGAAAAAATATTCAGAACTTTTAAAGTTATCGCAGGATCCAGAAAACCACCATTTTCAGCAGTATTTCTAGTCTATTTGTTGCCATAGCAACCAGAATTTTTTACGTAGGAACAAAATGAAATGACGTGCATAATGTCCATATTGCCATTTATACATGTTTCAAGTTTCATGAAAAAATATTGAGAACTTTTAAAGTTATCGCAGGATCCAGAAAAGTGTGACAGAGAGACAGACAGACACACAGAGCGCAAACCGTAAGTCCCCTCCGGTGAAACCGGTAGGGGACAACAAGCATACTACAGAATACAACACTAGAAATGGCGCGGCAGAGGCCGACGCGTATCCCCACGCCGAATGTTTGACCTAGGTGTGCCCCAGGGTTGGTAATGGGGCCATGCATAGCTGAGATTGACCGTATTGTCATAAGAGAAGTTCATCATCAATTAGAAGTGAATTGGTGTAGAAATGAAGAAGTTATAGTAAAAGGCAATTTTGGGTGGGTGTGACATATGTGGGCAGGGCGCCCCAGGGTTGGTAATTGTGCCATGCATAGTTGAGATTGACCGTATTGTCATAAGAGAAGTTCAGTATCAATTTGAAGTGAATCGGTGTAGAAAAGAAGAAATTATAGTAAAAGGCAATTTTGGGTGGGTGTGGTCTATGTGGGCGGGGCCCCAGGGTTGGTAATGGGGCCATGCATAGTTGAGATTGACCGTATTGTCATAAGAGAGGTTCAGTATCAATTTGAAGTGAATCGGTGTAGAAATGAAGAAATTATAGTAAAAGGCAATTTTGGGTGGGTGTGGTCTATGTGGACAGGGCGCCCCAGGGTTGGTAATGGGGCCATGCATAGTTGAGATTGACTGTATTGTCATAAGAGAAGTTCAATATCAATTTGAAGTGAATCGGTGTAGAAATGAAGAAATTATAGTAAAGGCAATTTTGGGTGGGTGTGGTCTATGTGGGCGGGCCCCCAGGGTTGGTTATGGGGCCATGCATAGTTGAGATTGACCCTAATGTCATAAGAGAAGTTCAGTATCAATTTGAAGTGAATCCGTGTAGAAATGAAAAAATTATAGTAAATGGAATTTTTTGGTGGGTGTGGCCTATGTGGGCGGGCGCCCCAGGGTTGGGATTGGGGCCATGCATAGTTGAGATTGACCCTAATGTCATAACAAAAGTTCAGTATCAATTTGAAGTGAATCCGTGTAGAAATGAAAAAATTATAGTAAATGGAAATTTTTGGTGGGTGTGGCCTATGTGGGCGGGGCGCCCCAGGGTTGGGAATGGGGCCATGCATGGTTGAGATTGACCGTATTGTCATAAGAGAGGTCCAGTATCAATTTGAAGTGAATCGGTGTAGAAATAAAGAAGTAAATGTAAAATAACCTAAAAAAATGAGTGATAATTTCTGACGCGGCCCCACCCCAACCGCTATAACTTTTGACCCAGGGGTCAGATCAAAATTCCAAATAGTGCAGGGTCGCACATATGCTCATAGCTACCATGTGTGTAAGTTTCAATGTTCTAGTGCTTTTAGTGTAGGAGGAGATAGTGGCCAGGACGGACGGACAGACAGACAGACAGACAGACAGACGGACGGACGGACGGACGGACGGACGGACGGACGGACGGCGGAGATAACCACAATATCCCCACCTTTTTTTCAAAAAGCGTGGGGATAATAAACAGAAGCAGTTATCTTACCATTTCCTTTGAAGGTACGTTACTTTTATCTTGAGTTTGAAATGCCCAAATTAGCGACATCAGATTCCGAAACGTTGGTTCACGGTATGTAGGAAATGGGTTCTTAAAGCAGCCATTTTCAACAAGAGGCTCTGCAAGCTTTCCTGGGTCCTCCACTGGGGTCACATCTGGGGGCCGAGTAGAGCTTCTGGATCCCATGCTTATCTCTTGCTTGCAAATTGATCAGTGAGTCCTATTTGAGCATAAAAATCAACCTATACTTAAACCTGGTATCCTCGCGAGCAGCTGTTCACATGTATGCCGCACTAGCTTTAAATGTTTACAAATGAACATTTGCGACCTACATTTTAATCTGCAAGAAAACATCTCTCACTGACAATATCAAATGATTTTTGGTAATTATTCAATCAATTGTTCGATATAATAATATGAACATGGTGTTTATATGAGAATGATTATTCCGCTAGTGCTGCGAGAATACCGTGTTGCAGGCTATTTTTAGTTTTTAGATTAACTTGGTTTAACCCTTTACCACTTAGAAATGTATTTTTATGCATTGAAAGTCCCTAAGAAAGGTAAATTTAATTAAAGACCTTTCTTACTAGATTCAAGTTTTAAACGCTTTATTTCCAACCCTTAGATACTAATGAGTAGCAAACAGCATAAAACCTGAACAGACTGCGAGTTACTTGCAGGCTGTTCTGGTTTTATGCTGTTTGCACATTGCCATTTTTTTAAATTTGCTTCTGAGTGGGAAAGGGTAAAGGTAACATGAACAAAAGCAACATGAAAACACCTGTACTGAAACCAGAGACCTAAAATCAGTTTTATATAAGGTACCTTATAGGTCAATGTTTAAAAAACACAAGATATGTATATATATTAAAAATCTACATTAACAGCATTTACAGATTATCATTTATATAAAAATCAAACTAATAAAACATAGATCATTTACCTTTAGTAATAGCTTTAATCCAGAGGTTTCTTACGCCTATTTCTTATGACATTCAATGTTATTTTCCCTTTGATGGTTCATTGTATATATCATTATATTCAAATGCTCTACATTATCATATATTAAACATCAATTGTTCAATAGGTTTTCAATGTTGTATTAGTAGTTTCATATTTATGAAATAACTGATAACTGATGATATAATATGTGATAAAAAACACCTTGTGGTGGGTAGACCTTCCTAAACTTTGATAACATGAATGTTCCAAATTATAACATCTGAACAAATAACTGGAATGCTGTACATTTAGTTCTTAATTAATGATCTAGATCTATATCATCGGGAGAAATACAATTCAATTTTATGATCCCTGTCAGATTAGGTTCATAATCATATATGCTAATAAGATAGCGTGAGTAAACTATCATTAATGAGTTTTATTATGTTAATAATTAAAATAGTTCATTACAAAACACTGACAATTGACATTGTCAATAATTGATTTTTATCAACTAATTGTCATTTACATAGCGAATATCGGAAACAGCAAACGTAAGGTTTCAAATAAAAACATGTTTATTATTTAAATACCTTAAATTGACATTATCAACGAACACATGTGGTAAAAAGCACTTTGATTGTTGGCATGTTATTTAATGAGACGTTGCGCAGAAAAAAAGCTCGAGACTTCTTGTGCACGAATCCTCTGAAGAGTATTTAATGCGCATGCGCTGCTCGGTTCGTCCTTAGAAGGCAACATGGCTTCAAAACTGTTGAGGGTAGCAAACTCGTTGTCAAGAACTTTGCCACGTGTCCAAAAGGTGAAATTATATCGATGGATCTTAAGTAAACTTAATTATCCACCTTCTATTCAAATATGCCACGTATAATGACAAAGGCTTCGATGCAACCGACGATTATTTTGGTTCTACCCCACCCACACCGGTTGACGTTTGTTTTTATTTATTGTATTCAGTGATTTTTTTTGCTTTTGTTTTGTTACAGCCTGTGGCATTTGGATTGGGAAAATTAGCGCGATAAACCATGAAACTGGGAAAAATAGCGCGATAGACCATGAAATTGGGAAACATAATAAATATGATTATAAGAACAGAATAAAAATTGCTAAGTTCATGTTTGACAGCATTTTTATATTATAAAGTGTTGCTTTCATGTCTTCTTACAACGTTTAGTTAATATCCTTCCACAGGCATATTAAACTTGCAATAATCTATAGATTCTTCAATATACATGTACCATTTTGATTTAATCATAATCTCTTTAAGAGTATGAATTTAATTCAGGATGTTTTTTAAAGTAAAATATGATATGGTGAAAACATTAACAAATATTAACAAACACGCTTTTGTGTTCTTGCTGTGTTAATGTTGTATTAAATGGAGCTAAAATAATACATTTCATTTGTTTACCTTTTAATATCTTGCACAATTGACATCCTCAGTTCAATGCTATTTCACCTAACTATACAGCGTGACAAACATAATAAAGCAGAATATGAATCTGAATATACACAGATCCACTAACATATAAATCAAATCATGTTTGTCTCTTTCCATTTTCGAACGGTTCTCGTCTTAAATGCTTTAACTTTGTGAACTCCAATTTCCCAACACAGATTTCCGTGACGCACATTCACTGTGAACATTTCTAATAAATATTTGTTGTTGTTCATCTCAAACATAGTATTTTGCGTTAATTGACACACACATTAAATTATCTCCTTATAACCATGTGATATCCGCTGTTAATTTAAGTGTTATTTATCATTTTCGCTGCTCATCGCAAACTTCTCGTCTTCTTGCCGCCATCTTGGACGTGTGTAAAAACAGGCGTTAACAAGCGGGATACATCGACTATAGTCGGTATCCTCCGCAATATAGAGAGAGATGTGTGGATAGCAACGTAAAATCGTATTCGGCTACATTCGCGAACATTCGTACGTCAGTTGTCATTCGGCGAAGACTCGACAAGCTCGATCGGCACCTGTTCTACGAAATTAACGCTAAATGACATTGTAATCTTATTGGCTTAATTGGGAAAATTTGGTCATTTTTGGGGAAATTTTGGTCAGATTTTTGGGAAAAAACGTCATTTTTTGCAATTGGGGAGCAGCCGAATATCGGCGGTAATTTTGGGCAAAAAAAATCACTGGTATTAGACAGATTTCTAATCATCATTTGTGTTTGAATGTGTTTTGTATTTTCGTTGTTATCTTCGTAAAAGTTATAACAATAAATCGCTATGTAAACAAAGGTTCAATAGCTTATTTCTGTTTTTTATTAGCTGTCATTGGCATTGACACCACAGTCTACAGACATTTATACAATGTCAGTCAGTTAGCTAAAGAAACTTCCGCGTACAGTTTATATAGTATTGACATACCTGTACGCTGAAGCCAACCCCGTATCGAAAGTCAACCAGAGTCGTAACGTATTTATGTCACGCTCTAAATCAAAGAATGCTCATTTTCTTGGATACATTTCTACATATATTGGTGAATGAATATAAATTACTGCATCGAGGAATATTTTAAGGTTCAAATGTTTCAAATGCATCTTACAATAGATGAAAATAACTCTCATCGGTCTGAAAATCACAATTTGGACGCCATTGTCGCTTTTTCACGTGACGAGTTTTCATTTGGATACTTTCGGATCGACCTTGACATTTTATGCTGAAATTGTAAACATTACTTTTGTTTTCTGAAATCTATAATTTGTGATTAACAACTTACATCTGGTGGATTATAAGACTGATTTAAGTGTGAATCAGGTAGTTTTAAATAATATTTACTTTGAGTTTGTATTTACACTACAATTTGTTTACAAAACAAGCCAGAATAATCTGAAATACTGGGAAATGTCATTCTGAATTTGAAAACACTTGAGCACATGGTATGTTACTAAAAATAGAAATAACGTCATATGACCGTGAAATCTCGGGAGATTCGCATTTCGAGAAAGTCTGTCACATCGCTGTTTTTCTCAATATGTAAGAGCAGAATATATAAATTTTAAATGTTTAAGATAGTATTTTGTGAAAGAATATATCAGTTAAATGTGAAAAATGTTAATCTTTCCGATGAAGTGGTTAATTTGGGCCAATAACTGCAACTTTAAACTAACTTTAAAAGCTGTTCTGGACCGGTCTTTGTTAACTGTCAACTTTTCGGGAATTTCTGGTTGTCTTTCCTAATGGGCTTGGTCCATAACTATAAAGTCACGCCAGTCAAAAATCATAAAAAGTGACATTTTAAGTTATGGTAGCCAGAACTATCAGTCAATAAGATATTTAGTGCCAATTTAAGATGTATTATGTTGTGCACTAATAGATATTTTTCCTCTGCCACACTATCATTTAAAATGCATATTTGACACCTATATAATTCCCATTAAATGAGGGCTGACTTTTGATCCCAGTTTGCAGAGCGATGGACTACAAACGTGTATGGGGATTTATAATGAAATCCTGTGTTATGCCATTCCACCCCTACCCAATATTTAAGTTGTTGCTTTATAATGGCATTTATATTTTTCAATAATTTAGTAATAACTTAAGCCAGCTAGCCCAGTAGGTGTGAGATGTTAACTGTCAGTGAAATCACTGTAATTTTTTTTAAACAGCAAAATAAGACCAAAATAAACTACCAAACAAACAAACAAACCCTTTCATTGATTTCTTATTTACATGTATGTGTCAAGGACACATTAATACACAATTATGAATGATGAATGCAATATTTGCATTTGAGTTCAGAGGACTCAGTTTGTAAGAACTGAGTCCAGCATTTGCAAAGCATGTTGTTAACCAGTACTGAGGTCGCCGTGGTGTAATGGATATGGTGTCCACCTAGCATCCGGGGGGTCACGGGTTTGATCACCACTGTGGGAGCGTTCTTTAGATCTCCCCCAAAGATACCAAGTACTGGTTCTAGGCCCAGGCAATAGACTCGAGAGTGTTTATATAAGCCTTAGGCTTTTGATGCAATCAAGCTAAATAAATAGGTTTAAACTTAAATTAAACTAACCAGTACTTTCATAACAGGTAGAAATTTAACATCACACCATTTATTGTTATGTTCTTTTTATGCAGTTTTTTGAAATGCTTGCATTAACATGAGTCTTGTCCGTCAAATGTACATGTACCAGTGGTAAGATGAATATCACTTCTTTGAGTTTTTCTTAAAGACAGATTTCTTCAATTTTTAGTTAACTGGAGTTACTGCCCCTGTGAGCCAGAGATATGGCTCAACTGATGTTGCTACTGCGTCACAAGTTCAGCTTCTAGAGACTCGGGTCTCAGAGCTTTCCAATGGACTCAAGATTGCTTCAGAGTCATCCGGTGAACCCACATGCACGGTATTGTAGAGGGAGTTATAGTCATTACAAGGTTTTCACATTGCTGATCAAATTCATCTTCTGTCATTAAAATTTGTAAGAAAATAAATTACAGTCGAAACCCGGTGGCTCTAACTCGTCGGGACCGGAAACAAAAGTTCAAGCCATCAGGAATTCGAGCCATCTGATTTCTAATAAACTTTTGTTTACGAACAAGTCTCCAGAACATTTTCACTTCGAGTTGAAGAGTGCCGGTACACATATTGCTACCTACTACTTCTTACTACTTTCTGCTTTTGAATTAATAAGAACCAAATATATACTTAATACTTTTAGTTTCCAATCTTTTAAAACAGTTAAAAATACAATCAAACAAATATCATAAAGTAAATTATGTGCACGTTTTAACATAGCACATTTTTCCGCTTAATACAAAATGTCATCTTTAACTCAAATCAATTTACGATTGAGTCGATGACATGTTTGCAAGCGTTGTTAAAAAAATTATTGCTTGCCTTTAATCAAGCGGTCCTAATTGATAAACAGTTTATGCGAAAATTGTGACCGGGACTGTTTGAGCCATCTGATAATTTGTGCCTTGCAAACTTGAACCATCGGACAAAATTTTATATGAATATATAGCAATAAAAAATCAGTGCTTTGATTGGAGTTCAAGCCAACCGGAAAATCGAGTCACTTGAGTTTGAGCCATCGCGTTTCAACTGTTATTTAAAAAAAAAACGGTACAATAATCACTCCCTTATTTAATAGCTTTGAAGACATGTATAAAAATTGCTCGTGTGAGGAAGATATATAACTAGACATTGGTAATGTAATTTGTAATCTTTAGAAATACATTCTGTAAAGATGGATTTTTTTATGTTTAAGGTTTTAAAATCACTACTGAGATATGTCTGCATTATTTATTCGATTTAAGTAAACAATCAGCAATACATTTCATGAGCATTTGCATGTTTCTATTTCTTAAGATTTGTTGTGTCATGGGTACATTAATGTATGGCATTTGTGAATGCAGCGTTTAATAATTTATCTCTTTTTTTATGCCCCCGGATCGAAAGATCGGGGGTATATTGTTTTTGGCCTGTCTGTCTGTCATTGTGTCAGTCAGTCAGTCAGTCATTGTATGTTTGTGTTCCAAAACTTTAACCAAGGTTAAAGTTTTGCAATAACTTTTGCAATATTGAAGATAGCAACTTATATTTGGCATGCATGTGTATCTCATGGAGCTGCACATTTTGAGTGGTGAAAGGTCAAGGTCATCCTTCAAGGTCAAAGGTCAAATTTATGGCTTCAAAGCGGCGCAATAGGGGGCATTGTGTTTCTGACAAACACATCTCTTGTTTTTCTCTGTATATATTTATATTCATTAGGATGTAATAATCAATGTACATATCATTTTATACCACATTAGTCTTTCTATGAAATCAAATTTTGTGTGGTTGCAAGATTGAATGATAATTTTTCTTGATAGCTGTATCAATAGAAAATAAAATAAGTATTATAATTGTGCCTTCTGAAGCAAGGATTTTGCCATGCTACAATGTAACTTGTGTATGCTTTTAAAACTCCCCAGGTTGGATTGTGGATCAACGCTGGAAGCCGATATGAAACTGAGAAAACAAATGGAGTGGCACACTTCCTAGAACACATGATCTTCAAGGTATATTGTTGAAATGTGTAACTGTTGTTGTTGTTTTTTACTTCCTAAGAATTATAGTTAGGAGTTGAAGATTTCAGCTAAAATTGTTTGTTACCTTTTAAACCAGATAGAAGATTAATATTAAGGTACATACAGTGATTTTGTTTGCGAAAAGTTACCACCAATGTTTGGGTGTTTTCCAATAGCAAAAATAATGTTATCTTGTGTAAAAATTTGTTACTTACATATACTTAAGAGCACTTTTACTTTTTAAAAGTGCAGATTAAAATTGTAAATTGTATTTTGATGATAAAAATTGAAATAATGCAATATTTTATTTATCCTTATAAAATTTCTTTTCCCTTATGTATCACCCTAATTTTATCAATCCAAGAGTATTTTATAATGCACATTATCATACATTTTTGATCTGGAAATTTATGGTCAGATTGGACTGTTTTATGCCCCCGAGGGAGGGCATATAGTGTTCTTCCGTCACACTTTGCGTTTAGGTTTCGTGTTTAGGTTTTGAAAAATGCTCATAACTTCTATGTCCTTTCACATTGCAACTTGATATTTGGAATGCATGTGTATCTCATGGAGCTGCACATTTTGAGTGGTGAACGGTCAAGGTCATCCTTCAAGGTCAAAGGTAAAAAAACATGTATCAAAGTGGCGCAGTAAAGGGCATTGTGTATCTGACAAACACATCTCTTGTTTATATAAATATTTCAGCTACATGGTAGAGAATTAAAATGCATGACAGGGAGGGGTGTAACTAAGCAGAGTCTGACAAGTCCATCGGCCACAACATTAAGATATACTTAAAAAATGTAAATGCTTCTATTCAGCAAGTACTGAATGAATCAATATGGGTAATTGTAGTCAAAATATTCTTTTATGATCTGACGATTCATTAACCTTGGCCTACTGTGCACTGTCAATGATCAGATATTACTATTTCCATGATGGAACATCTGAAACATGTGTCTACATCTATTCAATGTTTTTCTTTGTTCAAATTTCAAATCTCCCAACGAATATATATTTTCCCCAAATCACAACCTTAAATTCCCAATTTAGGGTACCCACCCATATATTTGCAGTATTAAGTTCATTTTCTATTTCATTTCTTTAAGTTGAACCTTAGTTAATGTAAACACCTATATTCTTAAAGTATTATTTTTTAGCCAAAAAAACTCACTGATTTCCCAATTTAAGTAAAAGCAACAGGATATTTTCTTATCAAAAAGGCCCCTGGCCCCATTCGCAACTTTGAAATAAACCCACTGCTATTCTACCAATAACCTAACTGGTTCGCAGGGCACAGACAAGCGTTCCCAGTGTGATATAGAGCTGCAGGTTGAGAACATGGGAGCGCACCTGAACGCGTACACGTCACGCGAGCAGACAGTCTACTACGCCAAGTGTTTCGCAAAAGATGTCGAGAAAGCGGTGGAGATTCTCGCAGACATCACACAGAACAGCAAGCTGGGCAAGGAAGAGATTGAGAGAGAGCGCGGTGTGATATTGAGAGAAATGCAGGTAATTTTAAAGTCAGGGCTTTTCCTCATTTTTGTGGCCTTGGCGTCCTCATTTTGTTTAAAAATAAGAGTCGCAGAATTGTGAAAAAAAGATTCGTGCTAAAAAATACCTGTTAAAAATGGGAAAAAAAGAAACTTTTTTAACTGGTGTTAATTTGAGTCGCGAACTTTTCAAATTTGTGAAAAATAGCAGCTATTTTTTAGGATGAAAAAATACCTGTTCAATCTTAAGTCTGTTGCTGTTAAATTTCTATGTATGATCATTTATGTTGGCTTAACCCAAAAGTAGCCCAAAGAGCCTTGTGCCTTCTAACTTTCTGCATTGCTGTTGACATTTTTTAATACTGACAATCTAGAATAACTTAACTCTCTAGGGAAAATATTTTTTAATTATCACAATTTATCACATTAGCTCACCTGATTGCTCAGGTAAGCTTTTCTGACCGGTCTTTGTCCGTCGTATGTCCGTCCGTCCGTACATAAACATTTGCTCGTAAACACTCTAAAGGCCACATTTCTTGTCCCATCTTCATGAAACTTGGTCAGAAGCTTTGTCCCAATGAAATCTCGGCCGAGTTGGATACTGGGTTGTGCCGGGTAAAAAACTAGGTCACTAGGTCAAAAAAAAGAAAAATCTTGTACACTGTAGAAGTCACATTTAATGCCCAATCTTCATGTAACTTTGTCAAAATGTTTGTCTTAATAATATCTAGGTTGAGTTCAAAAGTGGTTCCGATCCGTTGAAAAACATGGCCGCCAGTGGGAGGGGCAGTTTTCCTTATTTGGGTAAAGAGAAACCTTGTAAACACTCTAGAAGTCACAATTTTTGCCCAATCATCATGAAAACTGGTCAAAACATTTGTTCAATTTATGTTTCGGATGAGTTCGAAAATGGTCGAGATCTGTGAAAAAACATGGCCGCTAGTGGGCGGGGAATTTTTCTCTATATGTATATAGTGGTAGTTTTCCCTGTTTGGCTATTGAGAAACCTTGTAAACACTCTAGAAATCACAATTTTTGCCCAATCATCATGAAAGTTGGTCAAAACATTGGTTTTATTGATATCTCGGACAAGTTTGAAAATGGTAGGGATTGGTGAAAAAACATGGCCGCCAGTGGGCGGACATTTTTCTCTATATGTATATAGTGAAAACATGTGAACACAGAAAGTCACATTTTTGGCCCAATTTTCATGAAATTTGCTCAGAACATTTGTTTCCTTGATACAAAAGTTGAGTTCAAGAAATAGTTCCAGTCAGTTGAATAACGTGGCTTCTGGGAGGGGGGCAGTTTTCTCATTATGCCCCCCCCCCCTTTCGAAGAAGAGAGGGTATATTGTTTTGCACATGTCGGTCCGTCTGTCCGCCAGATGGTTTCCGGATGATAACTCAAGAGCGCTTATGCCAAGGATCATGTAACTATTAAGGTACATTGATCATGACTCGCAGATGACCCCTATTGATTTTCAGGTCACTAGGTCAAAGGTCAAGGTCATGATGACCCGAAATAGTAAAATGGTTTCCGGATGATAACTCAAGAAGGCTTATGCCTAGGATCATGAAACTTTATAGATACATGGATCATGACTCGCAGATGACCCCTATTGATTTTCAGGTCACTAGGTCAAAGGTCACGGTGACCCAAATCAGTAAAATGGTTTTCGGATGATAACTCAAGAACGCTTATGCCTATGATCATGAAACTTCATAGATACATTGATAATGACTCGCAGTTAACCCATATTGTTTTCAAGTCACTAGGTCAAAGGTCAAGGTCACGATGACCCGAAATAGTAAAATGGTTTCCGGATGATAACTCAAGAACGCTTAGGCCTAGGATCATTAAACTTCATAGGTACATTGATCATGACTCACAGATGACCCCTATTGATTTTCAGGTCACTAGGTCAAAGGTAAAGGTCACGGTGACCCAAAATAGTAAAATAGTTTCCAGATGATAACAAAAGAATGCTTATGCCTAGGATCATGAAACTTCATAGGTACATTGATCATGACTCGAAGATGACCACTATTGATTTCGGGTCACTAGGTCAAAGGTCAAGGTCACATTGACCGGAAATAGTAAAATGGTTTCTGGATGATAACTCAAGAACGCTTATGCCTAGGATCATGAAACTTCATAGGTACAATGATCATGACTCGCAGATGACCCCTATTGATTATCAGGTCACTAGGTCAAAGGTCATGGTCACAGTGCCAAAAAACATATTCACACAATGGCTGTCAAGGTCACAGTGACTCAACTTAGAAAAATGGTTTCCGGATGATAACTCAAGAATGCTTACGCCTAGGATCATGAAACTCCATAGGTACATTGATCATGACTCGCAGATGAAATAATGATGAAACTTGACCAGGATGTTTGTCGGGACAATATCTAGGTCAAGTTTGACATTTGTTAAAGATTGAATGAACCGACTCCTCTCAGGTGAGCGAACTAGGGCCATCTTGGCCCTCTTGTTAGATTCTGGGTTTATTGTTATCAATATTATGCACACATTTTTTTTATAAAAAGTTCAACAAATGTAAAAACATCTAAATCTTGACAGATGATTATTATACTCAAGTTTTATGATTACTAATCCACTGTAATTTTCAATATCCAATGTGTTAGAACTTAATACTGAGACTGCAGATACTTAAATATAGAAATTCACTGCTGTTATGACCTGGAAACCATATACAAACTGCAATGACTTGTTATCAATTATGTTGCACTAATGACGTTTGTTAGAACCAATCACTGTCTGCTACAGCTTTTTAGGGGATTCTGTCAGGATATTAGTTTAAACCTATTTATTTTAGTTTGATTATAAAGACCTAAGGCTTATTTCAAACACTTTTGAGTCCGTGTCCGAGAACTAGAACAAGTACTTTGTTTCTACCGGAGAAATCTAAACAATGCTCCAACAGTGGGGATCAAACTCGTGGCCTCCCGATCGCTAGGCAGACACCATATCCACTACACCACTGACTTCAACCTGTGATTCTGTCAGGGCAGTGCTCGCCTATAGGAAAGTAATCATGCATATAATTATTGTAATGAAGTTGATTAGTGTCAGATCAATGTTGTCACGCTGTATGATTGTGTGCAGTGATTGTTGGTATTGCAGGAGGTGGACATGAACCAGCAGGAGGTCGTGTTTGACTACCTTCATGCCACTGCCTATCAGGGAACACCCCTTGGCAGAACCATCCTGGGACCCACAGAAAACATCATGTATGTTAGGCAGTGTGGGGCGCAGTCCTACTTGCTGGGATGTCCTTTCGAGAGTTTTTGATGCCCTGGGAAATGTGGCATATGGCAGTTGAAATGTCCGTCAGTGTGTCTGTCTGTCTGCCCGTTTGAAAACTTTAACATTGGCCATAACTTTTGCAATATTGAAGATAGCAACTTGATATTTGGCATGCATGTGTATGTCATGAAGCTGCACATTTTGAGTGGTGGAAGGTAAAGGTCATCCTTCAAGGTCAAAAGTAAAAAAATACAATCCAAGGGAAGTAATAAGCTTTAAAAGGGAGAACATTTCTAAACCTGCCAAATGATATATAGAAATTTTATTTCAAAGTGGCGCAATAGGGAGCATTGTGTTTCTGACAAACACTCTCATGTTTTTATCAGAAATTCTCAACAGATTAGCAATTGTAAACATGCATGAAATTGCAAGTTTGTAAAAGTTGGTTCAGTAAACATACTATGAAAAGCAAGTCATATTGAGTTCACTGAACATTTATACAAATTGAGATTGACACATAGAGTGAAGTAAATATGAGCCACGCTCAGAGAAAACAGGGCTTAAAGCATGTGCCTTAAGTGTCACCTCAGATTAGCCTGCGCAGTGTGCACTGGCTTATCAGGGACGTTATGTCTGACTAGACTGGATTTTCTTCAAAGACTTACTTTAAACAAAAAATTCCGTAAAAGCGGAAAATATCTTCCCTGATTAGCCTGTGGGAACTGCACAGGCTTATCTGAGAGGACTTTAAGCAAATACATTGAGCCGGTTTTCCCAGAGTGAAGATCATATACATTTAATTATTATTCATATATTATGTCACATCATAACATCATTTATTCTAAGCATAAAACACTGCTCTGACATAGAAGGTGATATTTGAATGTGTGTACATTCCTTGATTTCAGGAGCATACAGCGTGATGACCTGGTAGACTATGTGAACACCCACTATACTGGTGACCGAATGGTTCTGGCTGCGGCTGGAGGTAAGGTTACATCGCACCATCGGTCCATACTGATTGGTACTTGCCCTTGAAAGAGTCATGTATTAAGACTATATTAACTCCCTTGAGCAGTGAGTCGTTCTCTGGGTGCTGACAGGCCTTTTCCTGGGATTTTATTAAGGCACCAGTGCTTAGACCCACATTTGGGATTGGGTTTTATTGTCCCCTTCCGGTAAAACCGGAGGGGACTTACGGTTTGCGCTGTGTTTCCGTCAGTCAGTCAGTCTGTCACACTTTTCTGAATCCTGCGATAACTTTAAAAGTTCTTCATATTTTTTAATGAAACTTGAACATGGATACATAGCAATATGGAGATTATGCACCTCATTTCATTTTGTTCCTACGTCAAAAATTTTGGTTGCTATGGCAACAAATACACACACAAAATCTGACAATGGTGGAGTTTCACCGGTAGGGGACCATATTACTTGACAATTGTCTTGTTTTATTTGAAAATTAATATTTCCTTTATTAATTTTTGAATTTCTCCAGAGCTAAAACACGTACGTCACAGATAATAATAAGAAATTAAAGTACTCCTGCATTTGACATTCATGCCCTGCATCCCACCAATTGGGAAATTCAGTTACATGGGCACCCTTGATTTGGAAAATTCAGGCACAATAGTTCCCCTGATTTGGACACTCAGGCACAGGGATGCCTTTGCTTTAAAGCTGCGGTAAAATGCTTGTGCTCAGTAAGAATTTAAACAAGTAGTGTAAGCACATAAAGACCTTTTTCCTAGTGTCAAAAGAATATGAATATGTAGCTGTATAACATATGGCAATAAATTATGATCAAAATTAAGGAAATTTATGAACATGTTATGAGTTATTTTACTATTAAACTGTTTAGCTGTCTGAAGTATGGCAAAAACACTTAAGACTTATTGTTTGATACGGGTAGTTGATGTATATCAACATACCAATACTTGTTTGATAGTAAATGTATATCAACATACCATAGTATTGTTAAGTAGTGAGTCACAGTTCTACAGGGTTTTATAACAAATCATGCCTATGTATGTTCAGGTGTTGACCACAAACAACTCACAGACCTGGCTGGCAAGTACTTTGGTAAACTACCCAAGACCAGCAGCAAGCGACCAGAAGTATTCCCTACCAGATACACTGGAAGCTTTGTAAGGGAACATGCCTTGCATTTGTATACTAGCTGTCATTAACCAGGTTTTCCGAAGGAAAAAACTGGTTATTAGATTGGCGAATGCGGGCAGGCTGGCTGGCTGGCTGGCGGAACAAGCTTGTCCGGGCCATAACTTTGTCGTTCATTGTGAGATTTTAAAATCATTTGGCACATTTGTTAACCATAATTAGACGGTGTGTCGCGCGAAAAAAATTACGTCAATATCTCCAAGGTCAAGGTCACACTTTGAGTTCAAAGGTAAAAAATAGCCATTAATGAGCTTGTCTGGGCTATAACTATGTCATTCATTATGAGATTTTAAAATCATTTGGCACATTTGTTCACCGTCATGGGACGGTGTGTCGCACGAAAGAATCACGTCAATATCTCCAATGTCAAGTCGCCACGACTAAAAATAGATTTATTTTAAAACAAACTTACAAAGGGGGTTAATTTTGTTTTGTTCATTTCAAAAGTTCAGTTTGAGTTGTCTCCCTTTATCAGATTTTTTTTTACAATGAAAACCTGGTTTTGTGACAATTTTGTCCCTTGTTGTACATTGCATTCATGAATTTTTAGCTCGACTATTATATATGAAATATATATAGTGGAGCTATCCTACTCACCCCGGCGTCTGCGTTAGCGTCTGCGTGCAAATGTTAAAGTTTTCGTACTACCCCAAATATTTTCTTTGTCCCTTGACATATTGCTTTCATATTTTGCATACTTGTTTGCCAACATGACCCCAACCTATAAACAAGAGCAGGCAACTCTATCAAGCATTTTGTCATAATTATGGCCCCTTTTCCACTTAGAATATGCAGCAAATGTTAAAGTTTTCGTACTACCCCATTTATTTTCATTGTCCCTTGACATATTGCTTTTATATTTTGCATACTTGTTTACCAACATCACCCCAACCTATAAACAAGAGCAGACAACTGTATCAAGCATTTTGTCATAGTTATTGCCCCTTTTATAATTTTTTTTTTTTTAAACATCGTCTAATAAATTACCACACCCCACATTATACCCCCCTCTCACCCCCCCCCCCCCCCCATTTTTTTTTTTTTTTTTAAACATCATCTAATAAATTACCCCACCCCACATTATACCCCCCTCTCACCCCTCACCCCCCCCCCCCCTACCCCCCTACCCCCCCCCCCCCCCACCCCCCAAGAAATATCTTTTTCAGTGCTCACACTGGCCTTCAGAAAATAATAGCCATACTTTTTTTCCTTAAAAAAAATAATAGCCAAAACAGACACGGACTTTTCAGCAAATTGGTACTGAAGGCAAAAAGACAAAAACAATCTTTCTCATTTTATCTATGTTTTATTTACTGTATATCTATTGAATTTAAGTTATAATATATATATTATTTTCTTATAAAATATTATCATGGCTTTACAATAAAGAAAACAATCAAGGTTGTGGGTGTCACTTAACAAACCAGATATCAGCTACAGTTACATACCCATGAGAATAAAGGGCAGAGCCCCCACCCCACCCAGAGCCCTTACTAATTATACTTTTTTTATTATAGTTTTTCCAATTGCAATTTCTGGTGAATACAATTCGAAATATTATAAACAACACCTTCCGTATCACTGCATGTGTATTCGTCATTCAATCTTTTTCTATCATGAACTTCGAAATTAAATCATAATCGACGACAAAAATAAAGTATCCGAAAACGGCAATCCGAAAAATTGTACTCGTTTTTCACATTATTGATTAAATAAAAGGTGCATATCGTTCGATTGCTTTATGTCTTATTACGACGTTTGCCATCGGCCACTATATTGTAGGCAGAGGCCAATATCAAATGAAAATGATTTATTCCAACAATAACACTTTCGCATTGCCGATCATGTTTACATCAAATTACGTCACAGCGCGTCATTTAAAATACACCACCTTGGTGTAATTCCAAACACGTGTTTCGTTAAAATTAGATGGCCGTGGCATATGCCGGGTCCCATTGAATTGGGAAAAATTCGCAGCGTTTTGACTAAAATTGGGGTATTTGTGTTGTTGCTGTTTTGCTAAAAATGCTTCAAATGGAGTAAAGAAGTGTTTTTCAGTATTATTTTTTACCAGGTTACCTGGTTAAAAATTGAAATCATTATCAATTTATCACACATCAAGAAATATTAAAGCAGACGACAAACAGCGGAAATTATGGGGATAGTTCGTTGATGGCGATTTAATAATTATTTCATCAAGCAATTTCAACGGCGTGAAAAACAAAATCAGCCGAAAATATTCGCGGCGATTTTCAATAATGACAAATTATAATTGGCGAAAAATTAATAGATGTAACAGTTATCGATAATTGGTAAAGCACGGGGAGATTAAAGACGTTTTTTTCCGAAATATATCACTGCTGTCGGACACTGAGAAAAACGCTCTAGGCCACGATGTCGCAGAAGTTATTGACGCGTTTATGACAACACACAGGGTCGAGTGTGTACACAGTAAGGTAATCTCGTTATCGATATTTCCTGCTTGATGGCCCGATTTACAGGCGTTTCGCACTCATCGGACAACTTTTAGAGGCATTTTTTTTTTATGTAGGCGGATAAAATAATCGCCATTTTTTCTAGACAATTTTAAGAAATAATAGCCAGTTGGATAAAATAATCGCCATTGGCGACAATGTCTGGCAGCAGCATGAGCACTGTTTTTTTTAAACATCATCTTATAAATTACCACACCCCCCTCTCACCCCCCCCCACCCCCCCCCCCCCCCTTAAATTTTTTTTTTTATTATGCCCCCCTTCGAAGAAGAGGGGTATATTGCTTTGCTCATGTCGGTCGGTCGGTCTGTCCGTCCACCAGGTGGTTGTCATACGATAACTCAAGAACGCTTGGGCCTAGGATCATGAAACCCCTATTGATTTTGAGGTCACTAGGTCAAAGTTCAAGGTCACGGTGACTCGAAATAGTAAAGTGGTTTTTTGAATGATAATTCAAGAATGCATACGCGGCCAACAGGGCACACTCTGAACAATATTACTGAAGCAACTGGTCTGTAATCCTAAATCTATAATTATCAGTCCAATGAAACATCATCCTTTTAGTAAAATACAGTGGATCAGTAAAAATATTATCAGAATATGAGATTTTTTGTATATTTAGTATATTAAATATTGTGTTAATGTTTAATTTTGTTGATTAATATAAATATAAGCAGGACAGGGGAGGTAATACACTACAGGGGAAACAAATGCAATAAGTTTAAATTTATTGTTACAGATTCGCCTCCCTTGTAATATATTTAAATTTTACCAAATGTAAGGCTAACTGCATTTTTGTAATGCATACTACTACTACTACTACTACTACTACTACTACTACTACTACTACTACTACTGCTACTACTGCTGCTGCTGCTGCTGCTGCTGCTACTACTACTACTACTACTTCTTCTACTACTACTACTACTACTACTTCTACTACTACTACTACTACTACTTCTACTGCTACTACTACTACTACTACTACTACTACTATACTACTACTACTACTACTACTACTACTACTACTACTACTACTACCACTACTACTACTACTACTACTACTACTACTACTACTACTACTACTACTACTACTACTACTACTGCTCTACTACTACTACTTCTACTACTACTACTTCTACTACTACTACTACTACTACTACTACTACTACTACTACTACTACTACTACTACTACTATTTCTTCTGCTACCACCACCACCACCTACTACTACTACTTCTCTATTACTACTACTACTACTACTACTACTACTACTACTACTACTACTACTACTACTACTACTACTACTACGACTACTACTACTTCTACTACTACTTCTACTACTACTCTACTACTACTACTACTACTACTACTACTACTACTACTACTACTACTACTACTACTATTTCTTCTGCTATAACCACCACCACCACTACCACCACCACCACCACCACCACCACCACCACCACCACCACAGTGACAAAAAACGTATTCACACAATGGCTGCTACTACAACTTATAGCCCATATAGGGGGGCATGCATGTTTTACAAACAGCCCTTGTTTTTTTTCCTTTTTTATTTTTGAAAGATCGTCTAATAAATTATTGACTATGAACAATTTCCCCATGATGACTTACGTTATACTGTCAAGCACTTGAATAGTCGAGCGCGCTGTCCTCTGACAGCTCTTGTTTTTAACCCCCCCCCCCCCCCCCCCCCCGCCACCGTATTAAATGATCAGGGGTATATTGTTTTTGGCCTGTCTGTCTGTCAGTCATTGTATGTGTCTGTCATTGTATGTGTCACAAAACTTTAACCTTGGTCAAAACTTTTGCAATATTGATGATAGCAACTTGATATTTGGTATGCATGTGTATCTCATGGAGCTGCACATTTTGAGTGGTGAAAGGTCAAGGTCATATTTCAAGGTCAAAGGTCAAATATATAGCTTCAAAGCGGCGCAGAAGGGGACATAGTGTTTCTGACAAACACATATCTTGTTTTCTAACAAAAAATGATCCATAGATACAGAGTTAATATAGTGCGATTGTCTTCAAATTTAATGTTTTCTATCTTCTAGATTGACAATTAAATATTCCTCTCATGCATGTCTGTCCATCACCTGAATTGACAATACCATTGGTGTTCCGCAGATTGAGAACCGTGAGGATGACATGCCTGCTGCCCACATAGCGCTGGCAGTTGAGGGTGCCTCATGGGAGAGCACGGACAACATCGGGCTCATGATTGCCTCCACACACCTCGGCTCCTGGGACCGGACACACGGCACGAGCACCAACACCGTGAACTCCTTCACCAGCCGTATCATCGCTGACAACCTCTGCCACAGCTACATGGCCTTCAATACCTGCTACACAGACACTGGACTCTGGTAGGAGCTGTTGGAAGAACATCTGGGTTTGGTTTGATCATGTTTTTTAATGTCCTTCAGTTGAAGTCCAAATTAGCAGGTGTAGCAAAAGTTACAGTGTGCTCGGATGTAATGGAAATATTTATGATAAATAAGGCTTTTTCTGACAATTTTGGGGAAAAGTGCATGGGTCAAATTGGGAAAATTCAAGCCTTTAAATTGTAAAAATAGGTAAAAATATGTTTGGCTAAATCATACATATAATATGACATTTTGAGTTTGAATGCAGTAATTACTTATGTACATTGTATCAGCAAAAATTACTTAAATTTCATACCAAATTTTAATAAATAATTTATAAGGGTATGCAAGTTTGTGTAAGGTATTTACTTTTATATTTCTAGAACTTCATATTACTTACATGCCATAATTGTTCATATCAAAATATTTTTACTGATCCACTGTATTTTACTAAAAGGATGATGTTTCATTGGACTGATAATTATAGATTTAGGATTACAGACCAGTTGCTTCAGTAATATTGATCAAAATTGGGACATCTCATGAAAATGTTAGGAAAATATGACCTCATGGCAGTTCTACACAAATCAATATTTCACTTCATCCTGTAATGTGCAATTGTGAGGATTGATAGATATTTTGGTCCAATCAAGACAGGGGTATATCCACTAAATAAATGTGTAAATCAGGTAACCCATTGGGTACTGTAAATATTTACAGTAATCACAATCATCAATTGACTAGTAAAATTGAATAATGATTGAATGCAACATGAAAATGTTTCTAAAAATCTGGCAAAAAAGTGCTCTCCCTTATCAACTACATTGACATGAGACGCTATCCAAATGTATCTTCAGTCGGAAAATAGGCTTTAAAACAATTGAAAATAATATTTTTAATTGGTTTGTTTTTAAACTTCTTTTTTACACAATTGGATTTTTGGGGGTCAAAATGGGGGAAAATATGCGTATTTGGCATTGGTATTGGAAATATCATACCTGAGACAGCAGTAAAAACGACCTGTAATTAGAATAATTGCATGATATGTCAGAGAGGTTGTATAACAGGGCAGTGGACAAATGAATTAAATTTGAATGTCGATTTGTGTATATATTACACTGCCCAAAGCGCACCAAGTCCTTTTAACCCTTTACCACTTAGATACATATTTTTATGCATTTGTAGTCCCTAAGAGAGTTTAATTTCATTAAAGACCTTTCTTACTATGTTCAAGTTTTAAAGGCTTCATTTCCAACCCTTAGATACTAATGAGCAGAAAAAAGCATAAAACCTGAACAGACTGCGAGTTACTAGCAGGCTGTTCTGGTTTTATGCTGTTTGCACATAGCCATTTTCTTTTTATGCCCCCCTTATAGGGGGGGTATATTGCTTTGCTCATGTCGGTCGGTCTGTCGGTCCGTCCACCAGGTGGTTGTCAGACCATAACTCAAGAACGCTTGGGCCTAGGATCATGAAACTTCATAGGTACATTGATCATGACTTGCAGATGACCCCTATTGATTTTGAGGTCACTAGGTCAAAGGTCAAGGTCACGGTGACCCGAAATAGTAAAATGGTTTTTGAATGATAACTCAAGAACGCATACGCTTAGGATCATGAAACTTCATGGGTAAATTAATCATGACTGGCAGATGACCCCTATTGATTTTGAGGTCACTAGGTCAAAGGTCAAGGTCACGGTGACCCAAAATAGTAAAATGATTTTCGGATGATAACTCAAGAGCACTTTTGCCTAGGATCATGACACTTCATAGGTACATTGATCGTGACTCACAGATGACCCCTATTGATTTTCAGGTCACTAGGTCAAAGGTCAAGGTCACAGTGAAAAAAAAACGTATTCACACAATGGCTGCCACTACAACTGACAGCCCATATGGGGGGCATGCATGTTTTACAAACAGCCCTTGTTGATTCTGAGTGGAAAAGGGTTGAGTTGTTTAACGCTCGTACTTTTGAAAGTTATTATGTATTATTCTTATACTTTTGTTGTGGTACTGAAGTGGACGATTGCTGTTTGTTTTCAGGGGCATATACTTTGTTACAGACAAGATGGACATCACGGACATGATGTTCTCAGTGCAGGAGGGCTTGTAAGTAGGGGCTGTATGTAAAGCTCTAGTAGCTGTGGAAATGTCATATGGTACTAGAGTTTCTATAACAGTGTAACATATACAGGTAGTAGCTGTATGAATGGTACTAGAGTTTCTATAACAGTGTAACATGATATACAGGTAGTAGCTGTATGAATGGTACTAGAGTTTCTATAACAGTGTTACACGTAGTAGCTGTATGAATAGTACTAGAGTTTCTATATTACAGTGTAACACGTAGTAGCTGTATGAATAGTACTAGAGTTTCTATAACAGTGTAACACGACGACGTAGTAGCTGTATGAATAGTACTTCAGTTTCTATAACAGTGTAACACGTAGTAGCCGTATGAATCAATAGTACTACAGTTTCTATAACAGTGAACATGTAGTAGCTGTATTAATAGAACTAGAGTTTCTATAACAGTGTAACACGTAGTAGCTGTATGAATAGTACTAGAGTTTCTATAACAGTGAACATGTAGTAGCTGTATGAATAGTACTAGAGTTTCTATAACAGTGTAACACGTAGTAGCTGTATGAATAGTACTAGAGTTTCTATAACAGTGAACATGTAGTAGCTGTATGAATAGTACTAGAGTTTCTATAACAGTGTAACACGTAGTAGCTGTATGAATAGTACTAGAGTTTCTATAACAGTGAACATGTAGTAGCTGTATGAATAGTACTAGAGTTTCTATAACAGTGTAACACGTAGTAGCTGTATGAATAGTACTAGAGTTTCTATAACAGTGTAACATGTAGTAGCTGTATGAATAGTACTAGAGTTTCTATAACAGTGAACATGTAGTAGCTGTGTAAATGGTACTAGAGTTTCTATAACAGTGCAACATGTTGTAGCTCTGTGAATGGTACTAGAGTTTCTATAACTGTGTCAAATAGAAGCACAGTAGTAGATGTGTAGAATGGTATTCAGAGTTTCTATAACAGTAATACAAAGTCTCATGGTGAACATACATTCTTCTACATTGGAGTCACTTTGTAAGTTGGTGTTAGGTTGGTTTTCATGCTAACTTATAGGTTTGTTTAGCAGAAATACTTACACATTTATAGGCGATAAACTCGAATAATAAATGTGTTGTCACCATGAAGTGTAGATTTGTTGGACTCTTAATGCCTGATGATCCAGCTCTTCCAGGGATTACATGTTTGCTCAACAATCTCTTTGGTATGTCCATTTTACAAAGACCCTTGGATGTCTGATATGATAATGATATGATAATCTGCATGAATTATGTTTTCTATAAATACACAGTTAGTGCTCATGATTCACACAATCATGAATTATTGGCCCAAGCTAAGCCATGGGCGAAATTGACATATAACATATAATAAGTTTGTGGTGCGATCTACTTCTACATTGGTCAACTGATTTAATGTAACTTTAAATGTTATCACCATTACGTGAACATGTTCAAGACAATTTTTTTTATGTGCAGTGATTCACTTATTCCATACTTATTTGTCCTTGAACTTTACCATAAACCTTGCTGCCATGCCTCTTTCAAAGCAATGCAGGTGTATTATTCACCTTTGTGATTACGGTCTTGTTTCATTTGTTTCAAGTTGAAGCAAACTTGTGTACGTGATCTATTTAGCCATGTAAGATTTTCGTGAACTCTAGATATTGGATGCTATCAACTTTGGTCAAGTTGATAAACATATGTGTATTGTTCTGATAAAACTGGCCATAATGCATGTGCGAAAGTGTCGTCCCAGATCAGCCTATGCAGTCCGCACAGGCTTATCGGGGACGACACTTTCCACATTAATGGTATTTTTCGTTTAAAGGAATTCCCTTTTTACCGAAAATCTAGTTTAAGCGGAAAGTGTCGTCCCTGATTAGCCTGTGCAGACTGCAACTCGTATTATAAATAAATGCTGGTTGATGTATCTGTGGTAAAGCCCCACTGTTGAAGTACAGCGTCACTGTTAAAGTAAAGTCCCACTGTTGAAGTACAGCGTCACTGTTGTAGCATGAACCTGTGTAGCTCCATCACAGACTTTGAAGTGGAGCGTGCCAAACGGTTCCTGAAAACAAACATGATCCTGCAGCTTGACGGCACCACCCCTATCTGTGAGGACATTGGCAGGTGGGCGATACACTTTACACATCATATTGCTCTTTTAAGTTTATGTAGTAGACACTTTGAACATTTTGCTCTGTAAGAAATAAATACTTCAAAAATACCATGTGATCTCTTTCAAACACCTTTTTAAAAAACATTTGGTTTGTATTATCTTCTGCAAACTTGTAAAGGTCCCTGTGGTTTAATGGATATGGTGTCCCCCTAGCGACTGGGAGGTCACAGGTTCGATCCCCACTGTGGAAAAGTTCTTTAGATCTCCCCTAAAGACACTGGTTCTAGGTGGTACTAGGCCCAGGAAACGGACTCAAGAGCGTTTCAATAAGCCTGAGGCTTTGGAGGCAATCAAGCTAATATAAATAGGTTTAAACTAAACTTGTAATGGGTTTAAGTGTATTGTACTAATAAACAATACTTACAGATCACTTGATCTTGATCTGATTTTTTTCCTTTCAGACATATGCTGTGCTATGGGAGACGTGTTCCAATCTTAGAGATGATTAAGAGAATAGATGTAAGTCACCTGCAGTCACTGTCAGCTAATTTTGAACTGTTGAGTGTGCCTATCTAATACAGAATGTGCCAGTATGCGAGTCTGAATTGAAGAAATGTGAAGTAAATGTTTATAAATGCTAATCTATGAAGCACACAGTCATTTTGGAGGTCAAATGTCAAAATATAGGACTCAGCCACTGATTATCAAAGTACTTTGTCTGTGTTAAAGCAGAATGTGGGGTAAGTGGAATGTTTTTTGTTGCAGTCAATGAGCGGAGATGATGTAAGAAACATTTGCAACAAGTACCTCTTTGACAAATGCCCAGTCATAGCATCTATTGGTAAGTGGCACTCTTTGTATCAGTTGTTTTTATGCTCCTGAAGGATGGCATATAGTTTTTTAACTGTCCGTCAGTCAGTCTGTCCGCCCATCCGAAAACTTTAACATTGGTCATAACTTTTGCAATATTGAAGTTAGCAACTTGATATTTTGCATGCATGTGCATCTTATGGAGCTGCACATTTTGAGTGGTGAAAGGTCAAGGTTATCCTTCAAGGTCAAATATATGGCGTCTGTTCGTCCGTTCGAAAACTTTAACATTGGTCATAACTTTTGCAATATTGAAGATAGCAACTTGATATTTGGCATGCATGTGTATCTCATGAAGCTGCACATTTTGAGTGGTGAAAGGTCAAGGGGATCCTTCAAGGTCAAAGGTCAACTATATGGCTTCAAAGCGGCGCAGAAGAGGGCATTGTGTTTCTGACAAACACATCTCTCGTTATTAAGAATTTTGTTTATGTAATTAAAGTATTTATGCTAAAAGGTATTAAATACACATTTATATATTTGTTAAGTGACTACAAAATCATGTTTGAGGTTTTGTAATAAATTTTTTACAAACATTCATTTTAGATAATATAAAAGTATATTAAAAAAATACAGATTGCTGCATATTTTGTAGCCTTTCTGTGGTGACGATTTTTTGCAAATAGATTAAGAAGTTGTATTATAGTAACAAGGAACCAGAAATATGTATATTAAAGAGAAACAGATTTTTAGGATTCGAATCTGGGCCCTCAGAATAAACCTGTTAGAAAACACCCCCAAACACTCGGCTATTCCAGCATAATATTATAACATAAATAAGCTATATCTTGTACTTTTACTTAATGACAACAAAAGGAACTTTCTAAACTATGACATTTTTCCCCACATTAGAAACACTAGAATGTTCTCTATTACATTTACATTAAGTGTTTATAGTGTATTTCTATGTATGTAGTGGTATTCTGCCCTTTAATTCCTGAATCCTAATACACAATTTTGAAAATTATTAATGTTTTTAAATGTCGAAAGGTTCCTTCTTAAACCTTTCCCACTCAGAAGCAAAGTAAAAATGGTTATGTGCAAACATCATAAAACCAGACCAGCCTGTTCAGGTTTTATGCTGTTTGCTGCTCATCAGTATCTACGGTATGGAAATGAGGCCTTCTAAATTTGAATCTATTAAGAAAGGTCTTTAATTAAATTTAACTTTCTGAGGGACTTCAAATGCGTCAAAATACGTATGTAAGTGGTAAAGGGTTAATTATTCGATGTAAGATGTAATTGATAACAGTAGAATGTACAAGATTTTCTGATTGCTGTGTTTCTATATACATGTACCAGTATATCAAACCATGACATTAATTCGATGAATTTTCAGGTCCAACTGAGCAGGTTCCAGACTACAACCTTATTAGAGGCAGAATGCAGAAGTACAGATTGTAATTTGGTGAATTCTGGACATTCAAGGACTATTTATAGTGTTTAAATTCTAGGAAATATATGGACGAAATAATGTGTGTTGGATGTAAATTAGATGAACAAGTTGAAAAGCTGTTGATTAACTGACAATTTAATATTCATCAAACGTGAATGTGCTTAATATCAAACCATTTATGGGAAAAAGTGTGATATTAAATGGTGTTTGCAGGATGTTTTGTTAATTACTATGGATCTTTGAAGTGTGGTAAATTTGAATAAAATTTACCAAGAAATGTCTTTTTGTATTTACCCCAGACATAGAAATTAGAATTCCTGTTTTGCAGTCATAATGAAGTTGCAAATTATCATTATACACATATTGTTATTTTACATGTCCCTGAAATGTCACTTATCGTTACACTTTAGTGAAGGATTGTCTAACCACCCCCACTCTCCCACATAATTCTCCACTTGAATTGCTTTTCTCCTCTCTATTAATTTAAAGGTCCTACCTAGACAAGCTTGTTTCTTTATATCTATGTAACACTGGACAAATTGGACACTCTGGAGGAAAGGAAGATGCCTTTCAACATTTGAGCTCAACAAGTCAAGGTTGCATACTTGTAACATGAAAACTGTTTGAACAGTAGATCATTGTTGCTCTCACAGGACATCTAGCAAATGTTTGACCTATTCAAATTCAAGAAAGGAAGAATCCGTTTGATATTCTAGTCAACCATCAAGAGGTCAAGGTCAAATGGGCGTGCGAAATGAAACCATTTCCACAAAATTTCTAGAGAAATCTAACCTAGAATCACATAAACAAGTATGCTGGTTTGTCGTAAGGAAGACCTTTAAAGCCCCATACACACTCAAAATCAACGCATCAAAATCTATGTAACCAGACCACATCTAGCGTTTAAATTTTGCTATAAAGAATTTTTATGCGTTAACTTTATTTTACGAAATATTAAACAAAATATTTGTTGTTTTTAGCTCACCTGTCACGAAGTGACATGGTGAGCCTTTGACCGTGTGACGTCCGGCGTCCGTATGTGCGTGCGTGTGTGTCCGTCAACAATTTGTTTGTGTAGACAGTAGAGGTCACAGTTTTCATCCAATCTTTATGAAATTTGGTCAGAATGTTTATCTTGATGAAATCTGGGTTGAGATTGTATTTGGGTCATCTGGGGTCAAAAACTAGGTCACTAGGTCAAAAACTAGGTCACATAATAGGTCAAATAGAAAAACCTTGTGTAGACAATAGAGGTCGCAGTTTTCATCCAATCTTTATGATGTTTGGTCAGAATGTTTATCTTGATGAAATCTGGGTTGGGATTGAATTTGGGTCCTCTGGGGTCAAAAACTAGGTCACTAGGTCAAAAACTAGGTCAAATAATAGAAAAACCTTGTGTAGACAGTAGAAGTCACGGTTTTCATCCAATCTTTATGAAATTTGGTAAGAATGTTTATCTTGATGAAATCTGGGTTGGGATTGTATTTGGGTCATCTGGGGTCAAAAACTAGGTCACTAGGTCAAAAACTAGGTCACATAATAGAAAAACCTTGTGTAGACAATAGAGGTCGCAGTTTTCATCCAATCTTTATGATATTTGGTCAGAATGTTTATCTTGATGAAATCTGGGTTGGGATTGAATTTGGGTCCTCTGGGGTCAAAAACTAGGTCACTAGGTCAAATAATAGGAAAACCGTGTGTAGACAGTAGAAGTCACGGTTTTCATCCAATCTTTATGAAATTTGGTCAGAATGTTTATCTTGATGAAATCTGGGTTGGGATTGTATTTGGGTTATCTGGGGTAAAAAAACAAAGTCACTAGGTCAAATAATAGAAAAACCTTGTGTAGACAGTAGAGGTCACAGTTTTCATCCAATCTTTATGAAATTTGGTCAGAATGTTTATCTTGATAAAATTTGGGTTGGGATTATATTTGGGTCATCTGGGGTCAAAAACTAGGTCACTAGGTCAAAAACTAGGTCAAATAATAGAAAAACCTTGTGTAGACAATAGAGGTTGCAGTTTTCATCCAATCTTTATGATGTTTGGTCAGAATGTTTATCTTGATGAAATCTGGGTTGGGATTGAATTTGGGTCATCTGAGGTCAAAAACTAGGTCACTAGGTTAAATAATAGAAAAACCATCAACAATTTGTTTGTGTACACAGTAGAGGTCACAGTTTTCATCCAATCTTTATGAAATTTGGTCAGAATGTTTATCTTGAGGAAATCTGGGTTGGGATTGTATTTGGGTCATCTGGGGTGAAAAACTAGGTCACTAGGTCAAAAACTAGGTCAAATAATAGAAAAACCTTGTATAGACAATAGAGGTCACAGTTTTCATCCAATTTTTATGAAATTTGGTCAGAATGTTTATCTTGATGAAATCTGGGTTGGGATTGTATTTGGGTCATCTTGGGTCAAAAACTAGGTCACTAGGTCAAATAATAGAAAAACCTTGTGTAGACAATAGAGGTCACAGTTTTCATCCAATCTTTATAAAATTTGATCAGAATGTTTATCTTGATGAAATCTGGGTTGGGATTTATTTGGGTCACCTGTGGTCAAAAACTAGGTCACTAGGTCAAATAATAAAAAACCTTGTGTAGACAATAGAGGTCACAGTTTTCATCTAATCTTTATGAAATTTGGTCAAAATGTTTATCTTGATGCAATCTGGGTTGGGATTGTATTTGGTTAGTCAGGTGAGCTATTCAGGGCCATCATGGCCCTCTTGTTTAGTGTTAATGGGGCTTGAATTGATCTTGAGTCATTCTGTTTATTTGTACCCAGTATTTCATGTTCAGGCATAATATAAGAAACATATACTTTCACTCATTTATTTCTTTGTCATGATTTTCATATAAAAACATTTTAAAATAATTATTTTTTACATGAATAATTAGCTCACAAAATAACACAAATAAGCAATACTTTTTGGAATTAATAAATATGTACGAATTTACAAGAACAACATGTTCAGCTTAATATACAAACTATATTTACATTTACACTTTATATACTAATGTACACACATTAGAAAATCACATACAAAACTTAATTGACCAAACACAACACATACTGAATTTAGTTCCAAAACCACTATATGGTTAAGATTTTGGTCAATCATAAACTGTAAAGAAATTTTGTGAGAATTTAAAACCAATCTTACTGTGAACACATCATAAATGAAATACATGTAATGTTTTACTATGGCACAGGCACAATATGCATGGATTTAAGAACTATATCAATATCTGATAAATAACAGTAGATCTGACATTGTCTAACTGTTAAATCTCACCACACATGAAGGCATACCAAACCCTAAAAGCTTTCAATTATGTAAAAAAATACATGTTTTAGGCAATCAGCAAATACTAATGTTTGGAAATTGGACAGAGCGACTTACAATTGGGTACATGCTTAAATTGGTGAAAGACAGAATGTGTCTTGACCATAAAGCTTTGAGATGGTGCTCCAAATGTTATGTGATAAAACCGTTGCACTCTGTCCTTATGGTCGTAAGTTCTGTTAGTAAAAAGCATCAATGCCAGCCTTTAAATTAGTGTCGTCTATAATTGTATAATTGAGTGTATATTTTAAGCACACATGCATACCAATTAGACAATTGTGGGTTTTCTCCATATTTATTGAAGTCTTTGCCCATACTGGTCAGTGAAATAGAAGACGAATATTTTGTGCAAGTTCTTATTACCAGGTAGGTTTGACGTAATTATAAAATAACATATTATACTTCATACATTATCCTAGGTAACTCTTTATGGTTTATATACACATACGCTGTATATGTGGTGAAAATACACTTAATTCCCTGTAAATGACATTCACAGAATGATGCCAGAAATGTACACAAAATGTGTCACTCAATTATTATGCAGCTGCTTTTATTTTAATGCAGACGGCGTTCTTCAATTTAGGCTCGAATAAACGAACATCAGCAACATATCAGTTGTTTCAAGAATTGATGGCACTTGAGTTTGTGTCGCTACTTTGTATGTATCTAATGAATGAGATCAGTTAAGCACTTCTGTTGCTTTGTTGTTCACAGCAGAGTTTGTTAATAACCCAATCTCCAAGGGTAGGTAACTAGCTTTTGCTGTCAAAGAAACCCGTTGCCAAGGTCAAAGGTCAAACACAAGTTTCATGACTCCATCTGGAAACAGCGTGAAAATCAGAAAACAAACATTAAGCAAACTCAAACAGACATGCACAAAACAAGGTTAGACTGGAAAGCATAAATTGATTGTATTATCTGAAAGCTTATCCACATTAGTATTGTCATTTGTCCAACACATCTTGCCAATGTGTACCCAGGTAAATAGTTTTTCATAAACAGTATCTTTAAAGTGCTTTAATACTAAAATTGAATTGGTCAGTGTAATTATTGTAATCAGCAGTTCTAGAATAGTTGTTTTATTAGGCATTTTCGTTCAACAAATTGTTCAGAACTTTTTAGAACCGTATTATCATTAGCAGCGGCCAAGTTAATTCACATACAAAACTAGCTCATATTTTAAATTCATTTAAAGTTGTTTGCACCATGGCAGAATGTGGATAAGCTAACACATATATGCTGTTCACCAACATGCATTATTACTGTAATGGCAGGCACAACAATGTTTTAAATAGCAACTCTTTATGAAACCAAGAAACCAAAAGTGCATTTTGTAAATCGTTTTGTTTAAATCCATGGTCAAAGACAAATCTTTTTTGGACACAATTTTGAAGTAAGAAATTCTAAATTTATTCATACTGACCAAGTATAATTATGCCAAATTTAAATAATTATTACGATGGTTAAATTGTATGTAGAGTTCATAACTGGTATAAAAAAGCCCACACTTTCATCATTTCAAAACAGTTGAAAGTTTTTTACACCCCCATACTTTTGCTGTAAGTGTAGACGTGACTTTGCCTTTTTACTGATTTATTTAGCAAATAAAAAGTACAGAAACTTGAAAGAAACCATTCATGCAAACAAAAATGTGACAAATCAAACCAATTACTTAATTGTGCTAAATAGTTACAAAATTAATAAGCAAATTAAACTGAACAACATGCAACATATTAAAAAAAGCTGATCATGAAGTTTTGATTAACTTCAAAAAAATATTGCAAACAAGTTCATAATATTTTATTGATTTCTTTTTAACTCTAACCAAGTAAGAAATGCAAGTGCAAACTAAAATACTCTGTACTTTTCTATTTTAAAGAAGAAACTTACTGATTAAATGTTTAGATTGTAATCAAGAAAACGATCTAATATAAAAATACAGATAAAGTTCATAAAATAGTATTCAATTGATTAACAGATCAGCTTTCTTCATCTGAACATTAGTTTTGCAAAGTCATGAAATTTGTTTGATCCAGTTCTTGTTTTGAAATTGTCGCATTAAACGGACTTACATCTTGTTTCTGCTTATGCATCAAAGAAAACCCCCACAAAACTTGTTTGTTTTGCCTAACTGATTTCCATATCAGATACATTTGTCCTGCGTTAATTAAAATTTGGATTTGCTCTTTGACTTACAAACTTACTCAGAATCTGAGGAAACGCTGCCCCGATGTGTTAAAACTTTGACCTTTTCCCGACCTTCATCGAGAGGCCCCATAAAGGGACTGCCTAGCGCAGAGATGGGGCTGCCAGGTGCCACCTGAGGTGTGTGCTTAGTTTGAGGGGAGCCCAGTGGGGACCGGGCGCTAGGCCCTCCACCACTGCTTAATGCCTCACTTTGTAAAGTCTCCACGTGCCTTGCTGTTGCTATTTTAAATTCACGACCTGAATCCATACCGTGGAACAATTACTATATATTATTTTTAAAGCATTATATTATTCAATGAAATAAGTCAGCTGTTATTAGTTTGAGTGAAATTGTTCTTATGCCTGAAATCTTTAAAAGGTGACCACGTTAATGAGATTGATCATTTGATTATTGTATGTAAAATTCTAAATTAAAGCAATAAAATACTTAAAGCAAGTTTTATTTTTACTATTATGCAGCGCGCATGTATTTGAAGATGCTTAAACAAGGTCAATAAAGATTGCAGAAACATGTTTAATAACTTCAAGAAATGAGACACATTTGAATGTTTTACTGTTGAGTTTTATTTGCAATATTTATATTAAAAAATGTATTCTTTTTACATACACTTTTAACACAAATGCGTATTACTGGTTAAGATATAGCACAATACAAAGGAATGTATAGCAAATTCAGGAATTCATAATATTTACAATTAAATTAAATATTTTTATTCACAAATCATACAAAATTTTTACAAGGTATAAAATTATACAAAAGACAAAAGACATACAAATATTTACAATTCCATTAAACCTGTACAACAACACTAAATATACAAGTTGTTTTCAAGTATTTGACTAGACATCAAATGCGTCCAATGAACACAATGTGTCATCTTTACAAGGTACTGAATACAAAATTACAACTACTTATATAAAGTTTATATGACTAGAAAAATAGAACACATTGTCATGCTATCAATGGAATGATGCGCTTTTGTTGTCTGAAGATTGAGTAGCAGGCATGCATTTTGTGAAGTGAATGAAAACAAAATTCACACAAATTTTAGAAAACAACAATGATTAATGACAATTAATAAAAGCTACTCAGACTTATATTTCAGCATTACAAGCCTACATCTTTCATATACAAGCTCCCCTCACACACTTTCCAGTCATGATTCATTTCCAACTTTCCTTAAATCTTATTCTAGTCATTTACAAACTTAACCCCTTCCTTTTACAAGCCTATTTTTCTCTCACTTTCAAGCAATCAGCTTATACTTTTATTGCTGATTCAAAAAGTGTGAGAACATTCCCGGGCCATAGCGTGCCGTACCTTTGTACTCGGGCGTCTGCAGAGTCACGTCAGGCTGGTTACTGGACAGGGTGGTGGGCTGGTCAGAGCTGTGGTACTCGGACTCACTGCCCGTGTAGCCCGACAGCTGGGGGTCCCCTGGCCACTGAACAGGCCCGGGCAAACGTGGGGGAAACTGGGGCGATGGGGAGCCTGAAAGGGGAAGTAACACAAGTTTCTTAATTAGTGCGTAACTAATCAACTTACATGTAGAACTTATATTGAAAAAGATGCTTTAAACATGACAGCAAAGATTTATTGTTAAATAAATTGTTTAAACTAAATAGATTTTATGGTAAAATATATAAAATTTATTAGTGTATTGATTATAATTTATGTGTTACACATAATAAAGACTTAACACCAATAAATTTCTGTTACTCATGAGGGATCAATATGCACAGCAGATATTTTCCACTACACATACCTGAATACAAATGATGCTCGAATGGATTGTGATACTGATGTGTAGATGTGGGTATGACGGGAGGAGGTTGTTGTTGTTGTTTCTGCTGTTGCTGTTGTAGCATCTCTTCCTTCTGCTTTCGTATCTGTTCCCGTGCTTCTTCTGAACAAACAAAAATATGGTCAGTCTTAAAAGTTGAGTGTCACCTATTGCTATACAAGATACAATAGTTTATGTCACATAACTGACAAAAATAAAAACCATTTGGAGCACACATGGCGGTTTGTTTTCCACTGTTGGCTGTAAAGATCTTCAAGGTGGTTACACAACATTATCAATGTATATTTAGAAACAATTTATAATAAGGTATGATGAAAATTCAATATGATGATAATTATCTGATATACATGTATAAAATAAATACTTAATTCTTATTTGCGTATTCATCATATTTGCATTGCTGCTAATGTATTCATAAGAGCTTGTTATGTTCATTAAAATAAATTTCTTATCATATCCTCTACCAAAACATTACTACTTCAAAATGCACCCAATTTCCAGTGTTAGTTAATTTTAAATATTTTTACCAAACAGTTATATTTGAGGACAGTGCACAACAGTTTAAATACCGTAACCAATAAAACCTCATCATCAATCAAGTGTTATCACTTGACAATATCTACATGCAAATTGGATTCTCAAATTAGTTGAACAATCAAGTTATTTTTGAGTTAATTTCCAGTAATTTGATTATTGAGTAAATTTTCATTAATTTTAAATTAATATAAATATTGAATTTGTATAACAATGTTCTACAAATGCAATCATAAAATTCAGCATATTTGTCTCTTCATACCTGTTTACTCACTAACTGAATTAAATGACACGAGGATAACACATATGCTTAGAGAATTTATGTTATTCAAAGCATTTTTATTCACTTGAAAACAGCTTGAACAAAAGGGGAATAATTTGTGGAAGCCTAATATAATTGTTTAAATAAAGAATTCAGTAATTCACTGCAATGATCTCTAATCAACAAGTTCAATGATTTACTATCAACATGTTCAATTATTTTCTCTCAAAATGAGTGCTAAAACTTCATTAAGCCAAAATTTACTAGAAAAACGTGTCACAGACACAGATGTCCCCAGGACACATGCTTGGCACTATCTATTCTACTGTGGAAACACAGATAATTAGCCTTAGATTTGCCAAAACTTGTTACAGTCAAAACTTATACCAGCATTGAGTGAGATCCACCCAGTGATTAAAGAAGGCACAGAATATTGGAACTATATATTCTATAATAGAAAAACAGACAAAGGGACATAATTCTGCTAAAACTCTTTTGGGCTTAAATTCTATTGAGTGAGATCAATACAATATACAGTTGTAAAAGCAGAGTTGAAAATACAAAAATTCGGGGCTTAGTGGAAAATCAGGCCATAATTCTGCCAAAACTTGTTACAGACAAAATTCCAATCTTTGAGAGAGATCCACATATAAGTGAAGGAGGAGTTTGTGACAATTTAATTCTATAAAGGATAAACAGACAACGGGCCATGATTCTGCCAAAACTTGTCACAGCTGAAATTCCTTTCTTTGCAATCATTCACGCAATGATGTTATTCAATTGTGGAATTGTGAGTGTGATCACCCAGAAGATAAAGAAAAGCTGAAAACAACAAATGTTGGGAGAATATTTTTTATAAAGGAAAGACAGACAAAGGACCATATTTCTGTAAAATTTTGTTGTAATAGAATTTCCTTCCTTTAAAATCATCTGCACATTAAGGTCATTAAACTATAAAAGTTTGAGCGGGATCCGCCAAGTAGTTAAAAGGAGTTCAAAACACAAAAAATTTGGAATTCATATTTTTAAGTGGAAAACAAAGGGCCATAATTCTGCCAAATCTTTTTACAGTCAAAATTTTTTATTACATCATTCAACTGTTTTAGTGAGATCCACTATGTAGTTAAAAAGCAAATGAAAACAAGTTTTGGGACAAATTACGAATTGACAAGTGAAATACTTAATGCCTAACACTGCATGGGGGCATAAAAACTCCAAATACTTTCTCCAGTTTGGAAAACCACTGTAAAACAAGGCAACTTTTAAACTGTGATTATACCTTCACCCAAACAAAAACATAGTCAAGTATTATTCTATGCATTTTGACACAATTTCTCCAATGAACCATGGCAACAAACCACAATAAAATTTCAAAAGAATGCCATATGAATTATTGTATTACATACAAATGAAGAATCAATACAAGAATCAAAATGCATAGATACAATCTCGACTGAACTTTAAATGTTACCTTTTGGAACCAGTCGACTCATATAATAAAGTAATTCTTGGCAGTCTAAAACCATACATTCAAATGCGTCAAACAATAAGCATGAAACACTGGGTTTCACTGCCAACATATTTCTGTCTCAATGTCAACAAATTGAAATGTGAGTAGTTTTCAGTACAGTACTAAGAATTGCAGAAAAGCAAAACAAGCAGAACTGAGCGAACCAAAATAGAGAATACACAGTTAGTGACAGGATGGAGAAAGTTTATCCGATGAAGCTTAGAAAGTGTTAATAGGGTGTGTTTAAGCTTGCCATACTTTTTATTTTTTGTGCCGAACAGAATAAGCTTTCTGCTTTATGGCACTTGCAATACATTCTGTTAATCCAGTTTCTACTTAACTGCACATTGAACACACATTAGTGTAATAACAGAGATTAAAATTAAAATGTTGCATTTATGCTTAATGCTTGAAAAATCGTCCTTATATTCATATCCCATTATTTTTAGTGTTTTTTTAATTAATACTAAACAAGAGAAGTGTTTGTCAGAAACACAATGCCCTCTATTGCGCCGCTTTGAAATAAAATTTCAATATATCATTTGGCAGGTTTAGAAATTATCTCCCTGTTAAAGCTTATTACTTCCCTTGGATTGCATTTTTTTAATTTTCACCTTGACCTTTCACCACTCAAAATGTGCAGCTTCATGAGATACACATGCATGTCAAATATCAAGTTGCTATCTTCAATATTGCAAAAGTTATGGCCAATGTTAAAGTTTTTGGACGGACAGACAGTTCAACTGCTATATGCCACCCAACCGGGGGCATAAAAAGCTGTAAACATGTTAGTTTGTTGTATCCATCTAAATTTAAAGTCAGACAGTGCAGTATAAACTTTTAGAACATGCTATTGCATCACACCGACATACTTTCGCATAAATATGTCCAGTGTTGCTGTGTTTTTGGAAAGATAAGGGAGGTTTTGAAATAACAATTTACAGATAAACTGGTGAGAATAATCTTAGATTGTATTTATTTATTTTTTAGAATCTACTTATACTTTGCAGTTCACTGTTAAACAACTGGTGTAAAAATTTACAAAATGTGTGGTTAACAAATTCATAAATTTGAAAAATATTGATAAGAAGTATAAATAATGACATAAAGGGTTATTTATTTGATCAAAGAAATATATACTCAAAGAAAAATATACTCAAAGACTCCCCTGCTTACATCAAGTGTATTATGTTATCTGGCCATTATGTATACACTACTAACTGTATAAACCTTGCCACTCCCTACTGGATGGAGATTGGACAATCTACCCAGTCACCCCTTTATAAGATCAATGTTGTACTGTATAAACTGGATAAACTATATTACTAAGACATTATCAGGTGAGGAGGATACAAGTGTTGGACAGTATGAAAGAAATGAAGTTTCAATCTATAAACAAAACAACAACTAAAATTTAAATTAAAAAATCAAAAGGAACAAGGGCTGTTTGTAAAACATGCATGCCCCCCATATGGGCTGTCCGTTGTAGTGGCAGCCATTGTGTGAATACGTTTTTTGTCACTGTGACCTTGACCTTTGACCTAGTGACCTGAAAATCAATAGGGGTCATCTGCGAGTCACGATCAATGTACCAATGAAGTGTCATGATCCTTGGCAAAAGCATTCTTGAGTTATCATCCAAAAATCATTTTACTATTTCGGGTCACCGTGACCTTGACCTTTGACCTTGTGACCTTGTGACCTCAAAATCAATTGGGGTCATCTGCGAGTCATGATCAATCTACCTGTGAAGTTTCATGATCCTAGGCATATGCGTTCTTGAGTTATCATCCCAAAACCATTTTACTATTTCGGGTCACCGTGACCTTGACCGTTGACCTAGTGACCTCAAAATCAATAGGGGTCATCTGCGAGTCATGATCAATCTACCCATGAAGTTTCATGATCCTAGGCGTATGCATTCTTGAGTTATCATCCGGAAACCATTGTACTATTTCGGGTCACCGTGACCTTGACCTTTGACCTAGTGACCTCAAAATCAATAGGGGTCATCTGCAAGTCATGATCAATCTACCCATGAAGTTTCATGATCCTAGGCGTATGCGTTCTTGAGTTATCATCCGGAAACCATTTTACTATTTCGGGTCACCGTGACCTTGACCTTTGACCTAGTGACCTCAAAATCAATAGGGGTCATCTGCGAGTCATGATCAATGTACCTATGAAGTTTTATGATCCTAGGCCCAAGCGTTCTTGAGTTATCATCTGACAACCACCTGGTGGACGGACCGACAGACCGACCGACAGACCGACCGACATGAGCAAAGCAATATACCCCCTCTGCTTCGAAGGGGGGCATAAATATTAAATAGGTTTAAACTAATCAAAGGAAGTGTGAAAAAAGTCATCTATATATTATATATGCCAAAATATGCAAACATATAACTAAGGAATTCTGGACAACCTAAACATATCAAAAGCAGAAACAACAAAACCAAAAAGGCAACTATTCTGAGCTAACATCTCAAAATTCTATTTTTATAATAAACTGTAACTCCAATATAATGGGAATGACAAGGCCAAAGTCACCAAAGTTATATCCCTGTTTTGAATAGACAATATTATAAGTTTTGTGCTCCTATTAAACATTGGAGTAAAATACGAGCCGAGACCTGCATTGTATTCCGCCTTGTATTGGTACACGTTATATTGGATTAACAGCGTATGTCATCAAGGAGTATGTACCTATTTTTTTATTCTTTGGTAACTGGTTCTCCCAGCTGAGCTGCACGTCGATATCATCGTCGTCGTCAGAGGAGTGACTGGAGGCCAAGTCGAGGCTCATTCTTTCCGACATCTCACTCTCAGAGTCCGAGTCATTGCCTTCTCGCTTGGAGGGAATCTGCATCGAGTCAGGATCTGAAAACATACATCCGAGACATTCATGAGTCCGAGTCATTGCCTTCTAGTTTGGATGGGATCTGCATCAAATCTGGATCTGAAATCATACATTCAGACATGTGTGCAGCTTTCTTTCATTTTCCAAACAAAATGCTCTTAAACAAGTTTTCAAATTTAATAATAATCAGAAATCATCCTTTCTGTTTTGTTAAAAAATTACTAAAAACAAACAAAAAGAAGACTTTGCATGAATTGACATTTAAGTTCATGTAACAATTACATTCCACTAATATATACGTACATATAACTAATATAAACACATATAACTAATATAAACCTAACTTACATCTAATGGAAAAATCCTTCATAAAAACAATCTCTCAACGAGTTTTATAGCCACACCAAAAGACCAGGTTCCCTTTTTGACTTCAAAACTTTGTAGATTTTAGCACATATTTCAAATTCATAGAATTTGATAAATTATATTACATTTTTTAACTATATAGTTTCTTTGATTAAATTTCATGAGTGAACAGACACAATGCAAACCATGAGAAACTTTCAAGAATTATAGATTGTGTGCATAAGTCTGATATTTGCATAAGCAGCTCATTAAAACAGGTCCCAGCTATTCAGTCATAGAGCCAACATACCCAGCCCATCAGGGTTCTCAAAGTCGTATCCGTATCCAGGAATGGGTCCGCCCTTGGGGTACTTGGTGGCTGGCGCGTTGCCTGACGTGGAGGTGCTGGTACTGCGCAGGTAGTCCTCGCCCTTGTACAGACCCCCGCTGGACTTGCTGGTCGACCGACTCGTCGTGGAGTTGGTGGAGATGCCCACATTGATACGGTTCAGGGTGCCCCCCTCACAGGTGTCGTTACGGTACGCCAGAGCTGACCGCTGTTTATTGATATCATAACAAAATTATACAAAAGTCAATGCTAATGCTAAAAATGATTCAATGTAATTAAAATTCAACACGTTCTGTGCTGTTTCTATTACTGATATTCTACATGGCTAATTGTTCTTAGTTGGAGCTGCAATGTCCATTGTGAAAAGCACAAATAATGCAGTAGATAGACTTTTATTTTCTGCAAATTTTTACAACATAAAATGACGGACCTCAATAAAGGTACATACAAATTCTAATTAAATCATATCAATGTATCTGGTGAATAAAAATTTAACAATATCAATGTATCTGGTGAATCGAAATTTAACAAAGCACTGTTTATATTTGATGATTCAGGTAGTTTGATTAAGCCCAAGGTTGGAAGTCTTACGCTGTATACAGAGCTCCTGGTCCCTCCAATGTTGTCATCCAGATCTAGCTTGTGACCACGACATTTGTACCAGGCCTTCTTCAGTTCATGTCGAACCTGCACAAAACAATCCAAGTGTAGAATGTGCGTGTTGCTATTCCACGCAGGGGACAAAAGAAAACACATGTAAGCAAGAACCATATTTTAATAAAACAATGTTAAGGTCCACTTCAAATAAAGCTAGTAAAATGGAAGGTAAAGGGTATAAGACTTTTTTGGTGTTTTTTTGGCAAATATTGCATTTAGTTTTGGGCAATAACTGATAATCACATGTATTTATTAGGCCTTCAAATTTTCTAGCAGTCAGTCAGTAGTGATAACTGTCCCTTGGAATCAAGAATAAAACAGGCCAACTCTTAATTGTAATATTTAAATGCGTGAATAATAGCAAACAAGCCAGTACCTTGTAGTTGACGACGATGTACATGATGAAGGTGAACACTCCGAGTGCCAGACAGAACAGTGCGAAGACAAAGTGGAGGGCCATGTGGTCGTAGTTGACAGACAGGAGGCCCGTGACCCAGATCACGCCCCATAGCAACAGCAGCAGGATGTTGGCCAACATGCCCACCCTGCAACAAGAGGACACAGGTCACACTTTACAGCAACATCAATATTTCAAAGATTCTGAACAAGAATTTTTCCCATCATATTGCTCCTTGATTGATTGTGGGGGATATGGTAAGAAGGGTTTGTATTCATAAGGAGACTTTTAATCGCTTCATATACAATTCTGCACCAAAATGTAACAAATGAAACTACACTTTATTTAACAGTAACATTGAACAATGAAATAATAGTTCATTGGCCATTTAGTTTACTCATGAATATTTACACACACACACAAAATTGTGTTAGCTGGTTCACCCATTGCATATAATGTATTGGCAATGGAATATATACTGTGCGTTTTGATGTTAGACCACAGATTCAGTACTGAATCCCTGATGGTGTAAGTAAAAAAATAACTATCAACAATTAATACACCTCTGGATTTCTTTTTTATTATTGTCAATTATTGTTGTTATTATTTAGCTTTTGCTCTCTCTTCCCTACACACCAGACCTATTCCAGTACCTGTACGGAGCTATGTCAGCCACTGTGACCTTCTCCCTGCAAGAGGCCTTCATGGCGAGGGCGAATATGAACACAGACACTATGATGGACACAGTGACCGGGCCAGCAAAACTCCATATGAACTTGTCCTTCATGGATAACCAGCAGCTGCAAATATACACAGTGGGGGTTGAGAACTCTCTCTAAAAGGGGGTGGCACACGGTTTATTGCATTAAAATAATATGGATAGTAAAAGACGTTTTCTTTGTTGTTAAGTTTTTATAAAAAATATAATTCTTGCAGGCATCGTCTACAAAAATAATGCCTTCTAATAAAAAAATAATAATCTTTTCATATTAAATATATTACATGCAAACACATGTATCTAAATTAGAATGACGCTAAAAATTAACCAAATAATTTTTATAATACAAATTAAAATAAATTCAAAGAAACAATTGGAGTAATGAATTTTAAGTCATGGCTTCATTTAATTAATTACTAAATAAGAATGAGCATATTTTCATATATTTTTTTTATAAAACACCTAAAGATTCCAGAAGTTATGAACAATGCAAAATAACAACAACTACTCACAAGTTGCCAGTGCCATATCCCTCAGTGTTAAGGCCGACAGCAAGACTGACAATGATTCCAGGTATAACATAGGCGAGAAGGTAGTAGAACTTCATGGAGCCCGAGTCGATGTTGCGTATCTCGGTGAGCATGCGATACAGGTGCAGGATGTCCACGAAGAGCCACGTGAAGCCAGTCATGTAGAAGTAGTGCAGGGCAATACCAACCAGGCGGCAAAACAACTGAACACAACACATTGGTTTGTTTAAGTTTTTTTAATACTAGTAGTTTTATGCCGTGAACAGATTTATTTGTTTGTTTGTTGTTAAAGCTGGATTTTTTTAAACGCCTAAAGATTAATTTGTTTATTTTTTCCAAGTTTGATTTTTTTGCAATTTTCAACAGTAGTTCAGTCATATGATGGCGGTCTGTTCAACATCTAACATTTCTCCTGAGCAAGCTGCTTAACCAGTGCACATTTTTACGCCAGTAACTGACAAGTGCCCTACTTGAATCAATGGTGTGGAAGAGCATTTAACAAACTAAGATAGCCAGCCAGGATTCTAACAGATGTACAATGGACCAAAAAAAACTAGTATACCAAGAATTGTGATGGAAAATGATCGTCATGTATTTAAATTACAGTAGTCAATAATAGCACATGGCTGCATAATTCAATCAAGTTTCTATTCATCCTTTGACAAACAACCATCAAAAACATAAAGGCTAGCGAAATATTTGTGCAATTTGTTATTTTCTTCCTAAATAAAGAACAAAATTATTGTTGTAAATCTGTATACTTACATATGTGAACAAAAAGTTTCATACTTAACTTAGCATAGTAATTGAACAATATCTTGAATATCATATTAAATCAAAATAAGTTTTGGTTTATTAAATTACATACGAGTTCGGCTTTATTCTTGATTGTATAATTAATAGAAACAGGGTTGGTTAATTCTAGTTTAAATTTATTTTTAAGTTGTTGAAGTTGAACCGCGAATTACAAGTAAAGAACCCTCTTTACCCCACTGTCCGTCCTGTTGATGCCAATGAGGAAGGCCAGCTGACAGACAAACATGACAAACATGAGGTTGATGTGGATACTGTTGGCGTTACACTGGACCCTCTTGGGTATGAACAGGACGAGGAAGGTGAGGGCAAGGCAGCCCATGCAGATCACCAGCCCGATGTACGTGACTATCTGCACAGTGATAGGCTCTGACGGGACATACTGAAACATAACAACATGATAGTGTTAGATCACCAGCCCGATGTATGTGACTATCTGCACAGTGATAGGCTCTGATAGGACATACTGAAACACAACAACATGATAGTGTTAGATCACCAGCCCGATGTATGTGACTACCTGCACAGTGATAGGCTCTGACGGGACATACTGAAACACAACAACATGAAAGTGTTAGATCACCAGCCCTATGTATGTGACTACCTGCACAGTGATAGGCTCTGACGGGACATACTGAAACACAACAACATGAAAGTGTTAGATCACCAGCCTGATGTATGTGACTACCTGCACAGTGATAGGCTCTGACAGGACATACTGAAACATAACAACATGATAGTGTTAGATCACCAGCCCTATGTATGTGACTACCTGCACAGTGATAGGCTCTGATAGGACATACTGAAACATAACAACATGATAGTGTTAGATCATCAGCCCTATGTATGTGACTACCTGCACAGTGATAGGCTCTGATAGGACATACTGAAACATAACAACATGATAGTGTTAGATCACCAGCCCTATGTACGTGACTACCTGCACAGTGATAGGCTCTGATAGGACATACTGAAACATAACAACATGATAGTGTTAGATCACCAGCCCTATGTACGTGACTACCTGCACAGTGATAGGCTCTGATGGGACATACTGAAACGTTACAACATAATAGTGTGAATTATTGTATCATGCTTACCATCCATTATTCATTACAATTTAAAACAAGGACTAACTTATGTTGAAAGGTTTAGCAGTCAACAGCGTTCCATGCTCATCCCTCAATATACAAAGAATTTGTGACAATTTCTCAATACGACATCTTGAAATCTGTAAACAACTAAACAGCTGTTACCCACCTCATGTTCAGAAACATCCATAATGACAGCATAGCTGGTCATGTGGTCGCAGGCACACTTCACAAACACGGTGTCCTCCATCGTGTATCGTTCCTGCACAGAACAGCCATCTGTAGCCCACTCTCCAGTACTGAAAGGCAAGACTGTCTAATGAGAAACTAATTGTCTTGACTTTGGTCAGTATAGATACGCTTTTAGAAAACTAAATATATATATATCAGTATTTTATTCTATAACTTGTTAGACTGGAAATAAATGTCCTTGTTATCAGGGAGCATACCACAGGTTACCATGGAAATCAAGATGGCATCCAAAAGAAGCTCACTAGGGTTTACACTTACATCTTTTCGTGTGATAACTTTTATAAAAATTTAATGTCAATAGTTTGATTTCTATTTCCTTATCAAAACATACTCCGAAAACTTTCACACACAAAAATTCTACCAGTAAAATCAAGATCCATTACCCGTCTGGTTTGTACAACCATGCAGCACACTGTGGTCTGGTCCTATTTGCAGACATCAGCTGTCTGAACGTGATGACCACTGGATCGCTGGGTTTTACCGTCACATTCTTCCCATTTTCCCGAACAATGACTGTGAACACAGGACTGTTTATGGAGAGTGGCCGGCCATCCAAAACCCTGAAACATGCAGAATGAACAGGTTCAAATGTGTGTGTGTGTGGGGGGGGGGGGGGGGCTATAGTAGATTACAGAAAACAAGAGATGTGTTTGTCAGAAACACAATGCCCCCTATTGCACCACTTTGAAATAAAATCCCTTGGATTGTATTTTTTGACTTTTGACCTTGAAGGATGACCTTGACTTTTCACCACTCAAAATGTGAAGCTTCATGAGATACACATGCATGCCAAATATCAAGTTGCTATCTTCAATATTGGAAAAGTTATGACCAATGTTAAACTTTTCGGACGGACGGACAGACTGATGGACAGTTCAACTGCAATATGCCACCCTACCGGGGGAATAGAAAAAACTCTGGTGTAAGATTACAAATTTCTAGGGCAGCATAATGGTTTTCTTCATACATACATTCCTTGAGTGACAAATAATTTAAAAATATATATATCTAACTTACTTCATTTAATTGAGTTTCTTGTTCACATAAACCCATAGATATTTTCAATTAACGAAAAAAATGAAACCAATCAACATATTATCTTTCCACACTGAGAACAAAATTCTTTAAAAAAAACTTCTGAAACTATATTAATCAGAAAAAAACATAATAATACAATAATCTATTCAATGTCAAATCAGTTTAATTATAAATGACTTACTTGACATTTGAAGCAAACTGTTTTGGCAACAGATCCCCTAGATCTTTGTAAAGAATGTACCCAACGAATGCCTTAGGAGCTATGTTGATTTCTGGCTGCAGAAAATCTACAACAAAATAACAATACACACAATTAAAATAAACATAGCTTTTATACTTCGTTTTTACTTGAGACTAGGGTTTAGATAACATTGTATGAAATCCCTGGAACTGTACATCTTAAATGATTTCATTATAAAACTCTTATCTTTTTACCTACTGTTTACCAGCAATAAATGATTAAATATACTTCATGGCACTCTTTTACTTCTTAATTAAGATTGCATCAATAAAATGTTATGGCAAATTCTATTAAATCAATTCTTTGCTAAACTGTTTGTTTATAGTAAACATGTCTTTTTAGAATACTGATAAAAACAGACTGATTTATACATTAACTACAAACCAAAGTACCATGTTCCCAAACCAAAATAATAGTTGTGACGTGGAAATTATGTTAACAATTCTTATCAAACGCCAAGCATTTACCTCTCATGACCTGGTCAGACAGCAATGACTTGGGCAGAAAGATGTTTGTGTCCTCATCAAACATTGGTGCACGGACAATGTTGTTGAACTTGGGAATAGTCTTCCCAGAGAAGTTGGTCTTGCTAATGTAGTCAACACTGAGTACTGAAACAGTATTCTTAACAGCTGAATAAATACTTTAAGTAACCTTTGGTTTTGAATGGGATTTTTATTTAACATTAAAAGCATACCGTATGACAACAATTAAGAGTTAGTAATTATCAGTAAATTTGAACTTTGTTAACAAATTCATGCTCTTCCGGGGAAAAACAAAGCAACATATTTGATTTCCGTATCTAATCTTACTTATTTTTTGTTCACTAAACCTAAGCAGTGCTACCCACCAATGTTCTCTGTGATGACATTGTATGGGGTGGGGGACTCCTTGGAGGTGAGCTCAAGGGCAGACAACAGTGTTCCCAGGTAGAGCTCCATCTTCAGGATTACCTCCCCTGTGCCCTGCCCGTTCTGACTCAGTCTCTCCCACTCCTTGGAGTATCTGGACTGCAGCACGTCACTCAGCACACTCAGCAGGTTCTACAATGTGGACAAATATCTCTTGCATAACCCTGTTCTGCTTAGATACGCTTTTTGATGGGTTTGTAGTCCTTTAGAAAACCAAAATTATTGTAAGACCTTCCCTAATAGATTCAATTTTAAAAGTCTTTACTCTTAGATACTGAGGAGTAGCAATCAGCAAACAACTTGAACAGACTGCCAGTTGCTTGCAGGCTGTTTCTGGTTTTATGCATATAAATATTTTTGCTTAACTTCTGAGAGGAAAAGGGATAAGCAAGCATGATTTTTAAAATTTCCTTTTGAGTCTCATTCTTTACAGACATGCATGCCTCAGAATGTTGTCATTGTTGAAAGAGTAATAAAAAAATGCTGTTCTGTATCTATAAGCATTTATTATTACTTAATTTAAATATATTTACTTCATGATATTTAAAGATGTGTGAAGTGTTTATAATATTAATATCTCATAATACATATAGTTCCTCTATTAAATAAAAAACGTGTTAAGAACCTTTACTTATATTCTACATCATTTCCATTTCAGAGAATTTTATATTTTAATTTGATAATAATACAAGATTTAAATGACATAACTTTCTTTACCATCACACACAGAGTGCAAACAGTTTCAAATCGTTTGCCATTAAAACAGTGTTGTGATATACTCACATATAAATGATATACTCACGTATAAATGATATACTCACATATAAATGATATACTCAAACATAAATGAAGTACTCACATATAAATGATATACTCACATATAAATGATACACCCACATATAAATGATATAATGACATATAAATGATATACTCACATATAAATAATGGCTATCTCTTTCGCTGGTAAGGTTAAGTCCTGACTGTTTGTTTTCATAATCCAAGACACGATTAAGAATTCGAAGAGTGATGTTAATGTCATTGCCAAACATGGTATCAGTTGTGGTGGTAGAATTGCCGAGGGACTTTAGCAGGGTCCTCGCAACAAACGTGTTGATCTCCAAAGCTCCTGTTTCAATCTTTTCAATCTGAATACAAAATAGCAATCAATCATATTAGCATATTTGTAAGCAAAAAATAATTATTCAAATACACCCATCTTATGTTCATGTACTGAATCTGATTTTGATGAAATTATGTAAAGTTAAAGAAAGATTTAAATACTTTTACATATACATGGACTATTTCTTTTCATCTGTAAAAGGTCCCATATTAAATGAATTGTCCATAAAGAACATTGGCTGCTTGGCAATCAAGACCAGAGTTTGCCTTTTTCGTTTAATTAAAATGAATTAAACTTAAACCCTTCTAAACCAATATAACAGTCCAATCAGGAATTTCCAAGTAAAATGATGTAAAATAGCTATCTTTTACAATTTGGCCCATATTGATAGTGTTGTCCTCTAATTAAGTGAAGTCAATTTGTTCTCATCAGCCTTTCCTACCTGTCTCTGGTGGTCTAGGAACTGCAGGTTTGTACAGTTGAAGAAGTCTGGATCCTGCCAGAGCCCGTCCTGGGAGCAGTTACGTACCGCCTGCCCCACGGCCCTGTTGGGACACTCATGGGGGACTGCCACATTGGCTACCTCGGTGTCCCACCACATACCGTGGGAGAAGATGCGCGGGCATGCCTCATAGTCAACTGAAGGCAGAAGTGAGTGTCATAAACAATAATTGGTGAAATATGTTGTTTGGATGGTTAAGTCAATAACTTATGCTTTTTATATTAATTTAACACCTTGGTTTTACAAGAGCCAATCTACAGTTTAAAAAAAGGACATATGACCTTGTTAGACACTGGTGGCAAATTATCAATGCTAGTTTCATTTATTGTCTTCATGCATAATGTATTAATTTTACAAATTGATATAACTGCATCTCTTCAATTATTTTGAAAGGGTAAGTGTACTATTTATTTGTGTTTAATCAAATCTACAAAAAAGACTTACACAAATTAGTATGCATTTAGGAAATCTACACAACTTGGTGCATTAATGTTCAAAATTATGTTTTACCCATGCATCCATATTTCTGTGTTTCCTCGTCCTGTCTGATCTCTGCATACTTGCTGGGACACGTGTCACACCTGTGTCCAATGACTCCGTCGATACATGTGCATTGACCCGTGACTGCATGACACGCCAGGCCCACCGAGCCGTGACCATAGCAGTTGCACGGTAGACATATTGGGCTGCCAGGGGGGCGGTAGTAATTGCTCTGTAAAAATAATGTATTCTTAATTAATAATCTATACATGAAAGCAGTAGTAAATGTAGCAGTAGTAATTCATATTCATAGAGTCCACGAAAATGTTTGAATTGTATAACAATAGGAAAGAAATTGTACTGTCAACATTGGATTTATATTAAAACTGAACAAGAGCACCGCATAACGGGTGCCACGCTCAGCTTCAGGTGCAGTTTTGAATAAATGAAAGCTTGTCAGAATTTTTTTTTAGAGGTCACAGTGACCTTTGACCTAGTGACCCAAAAATGGCTGTGGCGTGTAGAACTCATTAAAGTGCAGCTACATATGAAGTTTCAATGTTGTAGGTGGAAGCACTTTCATTTTAGAACCATTGTTCAATAGGTTAACAAAATGTGAAGGTTTTAGCACGAAGCGGACGGCGATCAACATGATGAGCTGGCTATGACAATAACTCGGGTTTTCTCCGAAAACAGCCGAGCTAAAAATACCCTGACATACCACTTTGATACAGAATTAGGATTTGTGATCTCCAAGTATGAACTTCAAGTATGGTTCTTTTGCGTCATCAAAACTTCAGGACATCTAGCATTAGTGTGTTTCACACATGAACCACATAAGCAAAAAGGAAAACAAACCGAGTATATTCTTAACCAAGGTCGCAATGATCCACCTCTATCAATATTCAAAAACAATCCAAACACACACAAACTACAAGACTGATTTTAACAATGGCACCCAACATGTTCTTACCTTGCAAGAACACTCCCCGGTCTGTTTGTTGCAGTTTGGATTGAAGCCGTTGTCTGCGGTGCAGTTGTCTGGACACGGTCCACACACGGGGAACCCCCACCACTCCTTGGGGCATTCGCGCACAACTGTCTCACAGTACTTCCCGCTCTGCAGCTGTCCACACTCGCACACGTAGCTACCTCCAGCAGGGTGACGGCATGTTGCCATGTTCTTGCAGGGATTGTAGTTGGAACAAATGCTTTTACACTCCGGGCCCAAAGTTCCTAAGAGAAAAAGATCAATAAATAAATAAAAAAATTACTTGGTATCTTTTTTTCATCAGTTACAAACTATAATATATGAATCAGTTAACACTTATGACATATTCCAAATACATATTTATAGCCTGTTTATTTGCCTTAATTAGTTTATATTAGTTGTATGAAACTTAATATATTTATACACACAAGCGATGCATAAGTGGTCAATCCATTTCATCTCTTAATGTTGAACCTTAGTCAATATAATATTGAAAACATGTTCATTCTCAATCTTAAAGTATTTGTTAGCAACAAAACAACACCAATTTTCAGATTTTAGTGGAAACAATGCAATTTTCCCCAATCATAATACCCCCAGTCCAATTTCCAAAATAGTGAGAGAAAAAACCACTGGAGACTCTCTTACCTGGTGGACACTGGCAAGTGTAGCCTTGCCATGTGTTCACACACTGAGCAGATGGGCTACAGGGACTAGCAGTGCAGGCATCCCCGGAACTGCAGCCTTGTAGGGCATTTGACGCATTGACTGTCGTCAGCACAGAGTTCTGGGTGTTCCCCACCCGCACATTCTGAAAATACACATCAGGAAAAATATGTTTGTGCGATTCCGTATGTTAAACAACACAAAAGATAACGTTCTCAATAAAAAATGATTAGAATAGAGAATTCACTGAGAATTAAACTTAAGTTGAAATGTCTTACGCTAAATATTATGTTTACATTATTACATAAAACATCATGAAAAATCTGTGCCTGAACAAACACTTAACTCTATAACACCAAGTGATTATTTGCTAAATGAAAACAATATTATGCCTATGTCATGCAAAAAATCAAAGGTCCATCCTGAAAATATTGTATCTAATATTGATAAAATACAAATCAGCAGTCACGACAGTTTCTTGCTCACCAATAAAAGCCCTATGCCTTTTTAAAAGCAATTTGACAAGAAACCTTAGTAGACAAACTGAAAGGGAGATTCAATCAGTGGCATTGCAACTGGTCAATTAAATACAATATCAGAAACTCTAGCACACCCAAACTGCATGAATATCATGACTTCATAACCCTCATGTGTACACCTACATAACCCTAAGACTACCTGTGTACACCTACATAAACTTCAGACTACCTGTGTACACCTACATAAACCTCAGACTACCTGTGTACACCTTCATAAACCTCAGACTACCTGTGTACACCTACATAAACCTCAGACTACCTGTGTACACCTACATAAACCTCAGACTACCTGTGTACACCTACAAAAACCTCAGACTACCTGTGTACACCTTCATAAACCTCAGACTACCTTTATACACCTACATAACCCTCAGACTACCTATGTACACCTACATAACCCTCAGACTACCTTTATACACCTACATAACCCTCAGACTACCTGTGTACACCTACATAACCCTCAGACTATCTGTATACACCTACATAACCCTCAGACTACCTATGTACACCTACATAAACCTCAGACAACCTGTGTACACCTTCATAAACCTCAGACGACCTGTGTACACCTTCATAAACCTCAGACTACCTGTGTACACCTACAAAACCCTCAGACTACCTGTATACACCTACATAACCCTCAGACTACCTGTGTACACCTTCATAACCCTCAGACTATCTGTATACACCTACATAACCCTCAGACTATCTGTATACACCTACATAACCCTCAGACTACCTGTGTACACCTACATAACCCTCAGACTACCTGTGTACACCTTCATAAACCTCAGACTACCTGTATACACCTAAATAACCCTCAGACTACCTGTATACACCTACATAACCCTCAGACTACCTGTGTACACAGGCATAACCCTCAGACTACCTGTGTACACCTACATAACCCTCAGATTACCTGTATACACCTACATAACCCTCAGACTGCATTTATACACCTACATAACCCTCCGACTACCTGTGTAAACCTAAATAACCCTCAGACTACCTGTGTACACCTACATATCCCTCAGACTACCTGTGTACACCTACATAACCCTCAGACTACCTGTATACACCTACATAACCCTCAGACTACCTGTATACACCTACATAACCCTCAGACTACCTGTATACACCTTCATACCCCTCAGACTTTCCTGTGCACACCTACATAACCCTCAGACTACCTGTGTTAACCTATATAACCATCAGACTACCTGAATACACCTATATAATCCTCAGATTACATGTATACAGCTAAATAACCCTCAGACTACCTGTTGACACCTACATAACCCTCACACTACCTGTATACACCTACATAACCCTCACACTTTTGACTACCTGAATACACCTACATAACCCCCACACTACCTGTGTACACCTAATAACCCTCAGACTACCTGTATACACCTACATAACCCTCTGACTACATGTATACACCTACATAACCCTCAGACTACCTGTATACACCTACATAACCCTCTGACTACATGTATACACCTACATAACCCTCACACTACCTGTATACACCTACATAACCCTAAGACTACTTGTATACACCTACATAACCCTCTGACTACTTGTATACACCTACATAACCCTCTGACTACCTGTATACACCTACATAACCCTAAGACTACTTGTATACACCTACATAACCCTAAGACTACTTGTATACACCTACATAACCCTCACACTACCTGTGTACACCTACATAACCCTCAGACTACCTGTATACACCTACATAACCCTCAGACTACCTGTATACACCTACCTAACCCTAAGACTACCTGTATACACCAAGACGTATGGCCCCGGCATACACACTGATTATTTCCTTGCCTACCTGTATACAACCGGTGAAGTGGTTCCCGGTCTGTGAGTTCTCTAGACGTATGGCCCCCGCATACACACTGGTTATTTTCTTGCCTATCAGGGTGCTCTGCAGCTTCACAGTTTTCTGGAGAAAAATGAAATCATCAAAGTCAAACAAACAATACCTGTTCACACTTTACACAACAATGCAAAACATCAATTGCTGTCATATAATGGTATTTTAATTTAGATACAAGGTTTTTTACTTAATATTCATATTAGATCAACCAATATGCATTTTGAACTGAAAATAAATGCTTTCTAAATTAAATCCCAAGGTTTCACATAGAGGTGCTTATAGTTAATATAATATTGAGCATTGTTTTGTTGTGAAGCTGTGAAAGTTATTGTTGGCAGAAATTTGGTTATTTGAGAAGAGAATCAAAGTTTTCAAGCCTGCTAAAGCAGGCTTATTGCACCCTACATTGTATTTTAAAATAACGCTGATGGAAATGAGTCAAACTTCAATAAGCATTTATGTATTGAATTAAAAAAAAAACTGTTGACCTTTATCATGTTGTTTTTATCAAGTAATCTATTTGATATTTTTCTGCCAAGAAGGTACAAGTATACAGCATGTATACAAGCACTTTAACCCACCTCTCTTTGCCCGTAGTTCAACAGCATGACCATGCTCCCATTCTCCAGCCAGCGTGTCTCAAAATAGTGCCACTCTCCGTCGTTCACGGCAACGGAATCAAATCTGAATGTCTGGGAGATTGTGTTCACATAGGTGTACTCAATGAAGCCTTTCTTGATCTGTGAACACAACACAAGGATTCTGGTAATTTTGTGTTACAGTTCCAGCATTCTGTGTTGAAGTTCTTGCATAACAAAACAAACCGATATGCTTCTCATGCTGGAATTGTTTTTAATATCAAACAAATTTAATAATCAATACGTCCAACTTCCCTAAAAAAAAATTCTAGATTAAATGGAAAGTTTCATAAATCAGAAATGAGACAACAAATTTTAAATTTGATAGTAGATCATTGAATATTATTACTTTGGACAAAATACATGTAAAGACATTTTTTTAATTCTCCAAATAAGGTTGCATAAAATGAATGCTTACGATGAATACTTGAAATGTTTTGAATACAAAACGTCAAATGTGAAGGTGTGTTTTTGGAAACAATAAGGTGAAGGATATTCTACTCTTCACTTTCCACATCCACACCTACATATAATACTTGAAAATCAAGCAAAATTTCAAATTAACAACAAACCTCTATGTGCACTTTTTCACGGTCTTGTGATTGTAGAAACAGTAGTGTGCCATTTTCTGCTCTCGTCCTGAAAGATATCCCGTTGAACCAGGTGAGGTAGACATTGGGTATCAGCTCTGTCTGGTACGTCAGGAACCCACCACCGGTCAGCCTGCGAGCTGCCTCAATAGCTACAGAGTTTTAAACATGAGAACTGATAAATATTTGAATATTGTAAGCTGTATATTGACCAGGGCTTGTGCTGGACCGAAATTTCGTTGAGCCAACCAGTTTACTTTTGATGACGGGAAACAACCTAGGGATTTAATTATTACAATAATAATCATATAACATGTTTTAAGTTTTAGTTGATAGGTTGAGAAATGTGATAGTAGTACAAACTAATACAATTTATGCAGACAGTCTCCAACAAAATGACTCCAATAAAAACCCTCCCTGCAGGTGTATAAACTATCAATGACACACAGAAGATTCTTCAGAATTCAGTACAGAACAAGATACATGAACATGCCATAAACACACACAATATGTAGTACTGACTGAATTCTCAGACATGCAATAATTACACATGCAAATTCTTATCAAGAAGAGATTTCAGCTGTGAATGCTGAGTGACAAGTAACTCACACTGACTGCAGTCCTTGCCAGCCCACATGCTAGGACATTGACAATGGTAGCTGTCCCACCCTTCGATACATGTACCTGCAAACAGAATCATAGTAACACTCAGATCTATTTCAGAACAAAACAGGTGTATGTTCATACCATAATATTGAAATTCAAAATCAAAATTTCACATGTTGCACATGTTAAAAGCAAAATACATTACCATTTGGTCTATGGCACATTTTATCTTATGATAAGTGTTAATATAAACACAGTTCTCCTAATTGGATGGGCACAACACCCAGCCTCCCTTAAGGTTCCACCCTGCTCCCCTTGGAGCCCCACCCTGCTCCCTTGAAGCCCCACAATGCCTTTTTTTATCTGCTCCATTTAATATAGCATATTTTATATGAAGTTTCAATAAACTACTAAATATTCACAGTGAAAATATGTTTTATTAATAATAAAACAATGCTTTAAATAAAAATACCTTTAATATACAAAAAGATATACAATTCATAATTGAAAATTTGCAACAGGGATAAAATGACTAAGCACACTAAATAGCCCTTTTGACAAAAGAGTACCCTGCCCTTTATTAAATCCTAGCTGTAGCACTGTAAGCATTTTGCCCCACTTACCCCCATGCTGACATGGCCCGCTCTTGCAAAAGTCTTCTTTCGCAGCACACCCGGCAACAGTTTCGATATTCTCCACAAATCTGTTAAAGTCTAGGAGCTGGTTGTCGATGTAGAAGTCCCTCATGCAGCCCACGTAGTCCTTGTTGTGCACGGTGAAGTTGGAGGGCAGGGAGGGGAGACCACCCACCTGCAGCGGGCCCGTTAGGTCCAAAAGCTTCGGGCAGTTGAATATGTTGCCCTCCTTTGCACAGCTAGTAACAAAATATGTACATGCTTCTATACCATGCTTCTATATTAGTCTTGATTACATGGCAGTTTCAAGGCAATCAAGCTTAACCTTTCAGGTAAGCAAAAGATAAAAATTTTAAATGACAATTACGAGGCAGTAATCCCAGTTTTGTGTTTATCTACAAAATGAAGCCCTGTCTGGAATTAATAATTGTTCATAAATATAAATAATTACAACTGTTTATCAAAAGAAAGAGCTTTTTGTCCGCTACGTCTTTTTAATTCAGTACTGAACAAAACATTCATTTGGCAAGAAACGGAATAAATATTGCATGATACTGCCTGTAAAATGACTCAAGATGATTTACAGGTCTGCTAGTATTATTAGCATAAGATGATTTACAGGTCTGCTAGTAGTATTAGCATAATAAAATGCGTGATACATTTTTAAAAATCTGTAAAACATATGTTGCATCCATTACTTTTGAACTTAATGAACAGGTGTCAAACTCATTTATTACATCCATCAGCCAATGTTGAAATGAAGTTTGCAATGACGGTTCACAGTTAAATTAAGTATAATCCCATTTGATTCTCTGGTATAACATTGGAAATATGGAACATTGTTTTCGCCACCCCTGGGCAGGAGCAATGCGCCTGGCAATCATAACTACAAGTACTACAGTTGCCTAACTCTGGCGCAAATATCTGTGACCCCACAGCTGACCCCACGGCGGCACATGTGTAGTTGATGGCAGCCCCGTACATAACTTACTCTGGCGCAAATGTCTGTGACCCCACAGCTGACCCCATGGCGGCCCACGTGTAGTTGATGGCAGCCCCGTACATTACTTACTCTGTCGCAAATGTATGTGACCCCACAGCTGACCCCATGGCGGCACACGTGTAGTTGATGGCAGCCCCGTACATTACTTACTCTGGTGCAAATGTCTTTGACCCCACGGCGGCACACCTGTAGTTGATGGCAGCCCCCTACATTACTTACTCTGGCGCAAATGTCTGTGACCCCACGGCTGACCCCATGGCGGCACACGTGTAATTGATGGCAGCCCCATACATTACTTACTCTGGCGCAAATGTCTGTGACCCCCACGGCGGCACACCTGTAGTTGATGGCAGCCCCATACATTACTTACTCTGGCGCAAATGTCTGTGACCCCACGGCTGACCCCATGGCGGCACACGTGTAGTTGATGGCAGCCCCATACATTACTTACTCTGGCGCAAATGTCTGTGACCCCACGGCGGCACACCTGTAGTTGATGGCAGCCCCATACATTACTTACTCTGGCGCAAATGTCTGTGACCCCACGGCGGCACACCTGTAGTTGATGGCAGCCCCATACATTACTTACTCTGGCGCAAATGTCTGTGACCCCACGGCTGACCCCATGGCGGCACACATGTAGTTGATGGCAGCCCTGTACATTACTTACTCTGGCGCAAATGTCTGTGACCTCACGGCTGACCCCATGGCGGCACACCTGTAGTTGATGGCAGCCCCATACATTACTTACTCTGGCGCAAATGTCTGTGACCTCACGGCTGACCCCATGGCGGCACACATGTAGTTGATGGCAGCCCTGTACATTACTTACTCTGGCGCAAATGTCTGTGACCTCACGGCTGACCCCATGGCGGCACACATGTAGTTGATGGCAGCCCCGTACATTACTTACTCTGGCGCAAATGTCTGTGACCCCACGGCGGCACACGTGTAGTTGATGGCAGCCCTGTACATTACTTACTCTGGCGCAAATGTCTGTGACCCCACGGCCGCACACGTGTAGTTGATGGCAGCCCCGTACATTACTTACTCTGGCGCAAATGTCTGTGACCCCACGGCGGCACACGTGTAGTTGATGGCAGCCCCGTACATTACTTACTCTGGTGCAAATGTCTGTGACCCCACGGCGGCACACGTGTAGTTGATGGCAGCCCCGTACATTACTTACTCTGGCGCAAATGTCTGTGACCCCAGGTCGGCACACGTGTAGTTGATGGCAGCCCCGTACATTACTTACTCTGGTGCAAATGTCTGTGACCCCACAGCGGCACACGTGTAGTTGATTGCAGCCCCGTACATTACTTACTCTGGCGCAAATGTCTGTGACCCCACGGCGGCACACGTGTAGTTAATGGCAGCCCCATACATTACTTACTCTGGTGCAAATGTCTGTGACCCAACGGCTGCACATGTGTAGTTGATGGCAGCCCCGTACATTACTGCTATCTCCGTCTCACAGTTCTCCCCCACAGTCACTGTGGCAGTCTGCAAGAGAATGAACCCATGTAAGTCTTCGACACAGAACTGTGAATGTTATCAAACTCAAACTCAGTCATCACTTAAAAAATTGACCAATGAGAATACTTGGTACAATTATGTATTGATTTTCCTTGGTTTAAGATGCACTATTTAGAATTGAGCTCAAGAATGTTGTAGTTGTGAGATTATACTGATCATATCTATAAGCATAATTTATATATCATATTATTACGCTAAAATCTTTTAAAATTATGAGTTATGTTTTTCTGGTTGTTTGAAGAAGTGGGTTTGTTTTGTTGTTGCAGTTTTTGTTTTGTGTGTGTTATTGTTGTATTATGTGTGTTTTTGTTGTTGTTGCTGTTTTTGTTGGATGGGGGAGTAACTTAATGGCTTCCTTAACAGTTGTTTTTTAACGATAGACTTGCCTTCAATAATGAAATACAAATAAGCATTTCCATTTCAAATAAATCATTTAAATACACAAAATGCAGTCTGATCATTGAGTCAACATGGGACATTGATAACATGTGACAATCATCACATAGATTCGATTTTACTGCATTGGCATGTGTTCATAATGTACAACTTACCCAAACATAATTGCAAGCAATCGCTAACCCTTTAATCAAAAACCTTGTCAATCACTTTCCAACATGCACTAATCTTTCATAAAATTCTGAAAGAGAGACCATACAATCAAACACCCCTAGGACAATAAAATCAATGGACATTGTACGCCAATTTAATTATTATTTAAGCAAACTGCCTTTCACAGACAAATACAATACAACCTAGATAGAATAGTGCAAATATTGAATGGGAACCCATTATATCAATAATTCTTTTTTTTCGCAAGAGAGATTAGTAAACAAGCATTTCAGAATTCAATTTTTCAGATGAAAAGATTTGTTTAACAAACTTTGACAGGTAAATTGATTTAAACAGCCTATTTTGAAAGGTATCCCACATAAAGGTATTTACAAGTGGAAGAATGAGGGCTAAACTGATTTTTGATTTAACACACACAATCATGTTACACATGCTAAATAAACATTGAATTGAAAATTGTAATAAAATAAGTGCTTTGAAAATATGCACACATACAAACTATAAAGCCAACTATGTTAATTATTTCACTAAATATTTTTTTTTATTATTGCAAATTGTATTCTGTATGTTGATGTATGTAGACCATGTTTTTAAATAGATGAACTACAATAGAAATCTTATAAACACATTAGTGGTTAAAGTACAGTAAAAGAAAAAAAGGGTGAATCTTAACAATATTAAATTGTCCAAGGTGCTAAAGTAGACATATTTATAAATCTAGCAATCTTTGCAAAAGTGCCTGCCCAGCAGTTCCAACCACCGAAAGTTATTTGGATGGTTATATTCTGAAATGTCCGTTTGCATTACAAACTAAATATTTACATGTTAGCATGTTCGCATCTTTTTTAATGCCCAAATCTTTTTTAACTGGCCACTTTTAAAATGCCGCTCTGGATGACTAAGTCGTTGTTTAGCCACTTTTGAGATGACTTATATAAGAGAACCAAAACATTGTATCGTACACAAGCATTGAGGGTGCAATAATTTATGAAGATGATCCACAACAAATACTCTTAAAATATAGTTGAAGCCTAACTGCCAATAATCCAATAACTCAACTGTCAGATTTCACATCAATGATTAAAGCAGTGACCACTCAGGCAGCGCATTCATTGTATATGCCCACAATTACCCAGCAATCAGTGTAAATATGACATCACTTTTGACAGCATAATTGCCCGCTCACCCATACATATTAGCCAATCCTATTAGCACCCAGCCCTGTACTACCAGTGTCATCAATGGGCCCCCCGCTGATCAAGTGCTATGACCAAGAGTGCAGAAATTAGGTAAACGACAATTATGACATTTTCAGCCATCCAGGTAGGCAATTAAAGGTTACTGAACTAGAAAATAGATTTTTACTGTTACTGGTCTAATTTATGTAAAGGTCAACACCAGGATTCTATGTTTTGTACCTCTGTTTGTGTTATTGAATTTTCACAATGTTTGGCAATCTGAACTTTTATTTTCCTACCTATTTCAATAATAACAATATAATTTCCTAACATAATACATATTCATTTTCATTGCACAGCTTTTGAATTAAACTACTTGTCTATCAAAAGCATAAACAAGTATGAAAATCAGAAATTAATAGAGTAAAAATGGTCAGTCTTTTGCATGAAAATTTAAGACTTCCTATTCCATCAATCATTTAAAAACTGATAAAATGGTACAAACTGAATCTTGACTTACTGTGTTCCCGTAATCCACAATGACCTGGTGCCACTTTCCATCGTTTACCCCGCCCATGACATACGGCAACACTTTCACAATCTCTGCCCCAGTGGAGAACGAAAACTGGATCTGAGAGTCTATAATCTCCAGAGCTATAAAGTCGTGAAGTTCGTTGAAGCGGCCATTGTAGAAAAGCAGTCCATTGCGCTCTTGTGTTGCGAATCTGAAATTGCAGTTGGTTTTATATTATATTTATTTTCATAATTGGGATTTATGCATGAGCTTTGGTTGTGAAAAAAGAGTGATACATCTAAGCATTGGAAAACAAAGCTGTTTTTCTTGTTTGCAAGAATGATGGAGGAAAGGCTATTGTTCAAAGTGTTTGAACCTACATAATCTGGTACAATAGTTGCCCCATGTTTGTTTTAGTTACATCATAATGTTAAAAAGCTTACAATTTGTGAGATTTGTGGTGATGAATTAATTGCAACACACAACAATAATATTATGAAAGAACAAGAGACGTGTTTGTCAGAAACACAATGCTCCCTATTGCGCCGCTTTGAAATAAAATTTCAATATATCATTTGACAGGTTTACAAGTTATCTCCCTTTTAATGCTTATTACTTCCCTTGGATTTTTTTTACTTTTGACCTTGAAGGATGACCTTGACCTTTCACCACTCAAAATGTGTAGCTTTATTAGATTCACATGCATGCCAAATATCAAAAGTTGCTATCTTCAATATTCAAAAAGTTATGACCAAACTTTAACGAAGGTTAAAGTTTTGGTTAAAGTTTTGGGACACACACAATGAATGAATGAATGAATGACAGGCTGACAGATAGGCCAAAAACAATATACCCCCGATTTTTCGATCTGGGGGCATAAAAAAACAACACTGTTTGGTGAAAAAAAGTGGTAGATGCAGTCTTGGCCGTAACCCGCTCGACCGTCAACCGGGTCGAGTGGTTTTTGGGTCGGTCCAGTGAAAATTCCAAGCCGGTAGCCCGATGGGTCGAGTGCTTTTTTTCATGTCCGAACTTAGTAACAAGTCCGAAATAGCTTCATATAAACGCTAATTCAAAACTGGATTGGTTGTTTCCCTTGTGCACTTATTGATTAGACGCTTATCGAACAGTGTTGTAAGACGATCTCGCGAGACGCTATAACAATTATTACTACTGGGTGTAGAACTTGCGGCATTCATTTATTTTAATGTATTTTCTGTGTTATTTTGAGCGCGCATCGCACAAACTTCAACCGCAAAATGAGAATGAAGGAAGCAACACAAAATATGAACAACAAAATGAAAATAATTCCAAACGTCATGGAAAAATATTCGGTCTTTGCTTCGTTTTGATGTCTCCAAGGAATTTGATTATGCGCCTGCATTGCTGACTTGCTGGTATGTGCATGTCATAAATAATGTTAAACAAGAGCACCGCCTTGCGGGTGCAGACCGCTCATCTATTTTCTTTTTAAAGGTGAAGGGACTCTCATTTTCAATCACAAAGGAGGGAGGAGTGGAGTGAAGAGGGGTGTATAGTGTGGGGTTGTGGACATTTATTACATTATCTTCCAAAAAAGCGAAAAAAAAAAAAAAAAAAAAAAAAAATCGGGGGGGGGGTATAGTGTGAGGGTGTGGTGATAATTTGTGAGATGATCTTAAAAAAAAAAAAAAAAAAAAAAAAAAAATCAAAAAAAAAATTTGGGGGGGGGTGGGGGGGTGGGGTGGGGGTATAGTGTGAGGGTGTGGTGGTCATTTGTGAGATGATCTTATAAAAAAAAAAAAAAAAAAAAAAATTAGGGGGGGGGGGAGGGGGGGAGGGGGGGGAGGGCACGGGGGATGGTTTGGGTGAAGTCTATTGTGGTATGTCAGGTAAGAGTAGTTTCATCAAAGTATCAATCAAATCTAATCATAAATAAAGAAGTTATGGCAATTTTAGCAAAATTTAATAATTTGACCTTGAGAGTCAAGGTCATTCAAAGGTCAAAGTAAAATTCAAGTTGCCAGGTACAGTAACCTCATGATAGCATGTAAGTATTTGAAGTTTGAAAGCAATAGCCTTGATACTTCGAGTGGATCGAAACACAAAATTTAACCATATATTAAAAGTTACTAAGTCAAAAAAGGGCCATAATTCCGTAACAATGACAACCAGAGTTATGCAACTTGTCCTTTTACTGTACCCTTATGATAGTTTGTGAGTGTTCCAAGTATGAAAGCAATATCTATGATACTTTAGGGGTAAAGTGACCAAAACATAAATCTTAACCAAATTTTCAATTTTCTAAGTATAAAGGGCCCATAATTCCGTCCAAATGCCAGTCAGAGTTACATAACTTTGCCTGCACCGTCCCCTTATGATAGTTCATAAATCTTGCAAGTATGAAAGCAATAGCTTTGATACTGTAGGAATAAAGTGGACCTAAACACAAAACTTAATCAAATTTTCAATTTTCTAAGTATAAAAAGGGCACATAATTCTGTCAAAATGCCAGTCAGAGTTACATTACTTTGCCTGCACAGTCCCCTTATGATAGTTAGTAAGTGTTGCAAGTATGAAAGCAATAGCTTTGATGCTTAAGGAATAAAATGGACCTAAACACAAAACTTAACCAAAATTGTCAATTTTCTAAGTATAAAAAGGGCACATAATTCTGTCAAAATGCATGCCAGAGTTATCTAACTTTGCCTGCCCAGTCCCCTCATGATAGTAAGTAAGTGTACCAAGTTTGAATGCAATAGCATTGATACTTACTGAGAAAAGTGGAACTAAACGCAAAACTTAACCAAAATTTGCAATTTTTTAAGTACAAAAAGGGCACATAATTCTGTCAAAATGCACGCCAGAGTTATCTAACTTTGCCTGCCTAGTCCCCTCATGATAGTAAGTAAGTGTACCAAGTTTGAATGCAATAGCATTGATACTTTCTGAGAAAAGTGGACCTAAACGCAAAACTTAACCGGACGCCGACGCCAACGCCAACGCCAACGCCAACGCCAACGCCGACGCCAAGGTGATGACAATAGCTCATAATTTTTTTTCAAAAAATAGATGAGCTAAAAAAGCAATTAAATATCATGCACTTTGCAAGTATAGTTTTTTTGTACAGATAAAGTTTATCTGTCAAGGTACAAATCCTGAAAGTAAATTCAAATGTGTATTATACTGCATTTTAGATGCTGGTAAAATCGGCAAGTCGGCGATAAACCATTTGTGGCTTAGGCCATAGAACTACTGCTACAAATGTCGTTTTAGATTTAGAATACTCAGACGTTTGGGAAGAAAAGTTGCCTTCTTGTGCTACTTCTTATGCACAGATATTATTGCTAGTTTTACATTTTATTTACTTTATTCATATATTTGTTTGGAAAATTTATATCATGTTATAACATTGTTTTTTTCAGGCCGCCTTAAGGAGCATACATAATGTGTCAGACCTGGATGTCAGAGACTCAGACAATGACCATGATTGAATGGAGATGTCTGTTCACATTGTTTAAATTTTTTTGTCAGACATTAACTGTGAATAAAAACAGAATCAAGTGTGTTAATCTTTATTGTTCTATGTTTCTTCAATACAAACATACATGTTGTTATATATGTAACAAAATTGTAACTTTTAATTCGGGCTAGTTAAAATTGATTCGAGCTAGTGAAATTTCAAAGCTGGTAGCCCAACCGGGCTAGTGCCTTAAAACAATTAATGCCAAGACTGCTTAGATGACTTAATTCTTTTAGCTTCTCTTCTATTTTTTTTATACAGCAGACTATGGCCAAATCCAATAAATTGTCGCTATAAAAAGCAGAGGGCAATTATATCGGTACCTATCAAAGTAAAATTGCTTTTGAAAGGCTAGCATTCATGTTATTTTAGTTAGCTTAATTATATTCAGTACATTTAATCCTCAAAGCATTTTAAAAATATTAACCACTGCTATTCAATTAGAAATTATTGACAATTTTCGTCAAATTGTCAAATTGTCAAAATCACTCTTCATCAATGGATAATTTGTTCAAGGACTTAAAGGCATGATGCCAACATCTAAGTGCGAGAGTATTCTACAAAAATAACTATAAAAAACTTAATGGATTAGTATAGCATGAGAACCATTGAAGCAAATGAAGTTTGACTAAAGAATTGCAATTATTTGTGTTTTTTCACTTTACACAAAAATAAAGCTTGCTACATACTTACATCTCCCACACCCCAACATCAAGTCAAGATTAAATTTTAATTTTAAGTTACAGAGACTTGAAGTCAAAGTTGAATCTTGACTTTGTTAGCAGGGTGGGTGAAAGTATGCAAAAAACAAGAACATAATGCCCTTATAAAGAAAAACTGCATGAAGAACACTTTTTTTTAATAATGTGAAGCTAACCAGAAACATATATGTCAAACCCGTGTTTTACAGTTGTAGGACAACCTTGTAAAAGTACCTCGTTTAATGGGAAAGTGTCAATTCTTTTCTTCAACCACAATGTATGACATTCTTTACTGAACACACACCTTTAATCAGCTGATTTATATCGTTGAACTGCTAGGTTTATTAACAAAAGTGCTCGCATTTAACTGCCCTTTCAAAATCATTATATAGGCCTAGGAATGATTATGACTGACAATTCAATATTCTGTGAGGCATATTTTGCTGTTAATACGATAAGATGAATTTTGTTTGCTTTTTTCAGGACAGAGAATGTCAAAGTGATTCATAATATTGATTTTTCTGTTACAATTATGGCAATAAAGAATTGTACGATTTCGGCACATCAAAGATTAGAATACTTGCTGGTTAAGTACACAACATTTTCCTGTTTTAAAAACTCGATAAAGGAAAACCGTGATAAAACAGTGATAAGAGTTGTGAGATTTTTTATTTTTTAAACACAGCAGAAAATGTGTCTCAGACTTTAATTTGTTTTTTAATAATAATTTAAACAACCACTTTCACAACTCGTGTAATGAAGAGATATAAATGACTATATAAACACTAAAATTAATATAATGCTTGCGGAACATTGTTTGATAAAGATTTGTTAAAATAAATTTGTAAAGGTTTTAAAAAACAAATATGGTAACGAAATTGTGTATTGATAAGAAAACTTTACACTACGACCTGGTAATATCAAGAGCAGCCGTCTTGTATATCTGATGACAAGTAGATTTTGTTTGAATTGCACCTTATGAAACATGATGTCCATTTAATTTTCAATCCAATTTGTGTAAACAGAAATAAATCACTGCCAGATTAAAATTGGTTATTAAGGGCAAATCCCTTAAATACATATTCAATTCAACATTTTTATTAAAAACACAAAACATAATGAGTATAAGTTATTTCAGCTTTTTTTTAATACAAACCTCAGTTTTATCTGAAACCTGTTGCGAGACTTCATGGTCGGATATGTCAGAAATGACCCTCTCTGGAAGCTCCTGGTGTTTAGCTGACAGAACTGGTTGGCATGGTTACTGTTGGGACAGCCCTCACACCGGTACCCCCCTTCAATCAGGGGCACGCAATGGGATGGGGCAGGGCATGCATCGCTCGGGCAGGCCGTGTTCTCATACTTGGCGGTGGTGTCAATTTCGCAGTGCTTCCCTGGAAATGAAAAAAATGAGGAATAAGAAAGTTGCAGTTATTAGTGTTTGTGATTCTGTATTTGCTGATATTTTTTTATTTGCATAAACAGGTTATATTAAATTGTGTAAATAATACAATATTATCCCAATAATTGGAGATAATTTAGTATGAAGTAATTAAAGATGTACATGCAACAACGTATTTGGATAAATATTCTGATATTGTATGAATGGAAAATAATCCCTAAACAATAGCTAAGGAAAGGTAAATTAGTCTATTATTACATTAACCTGTGTGAAATGTGCATAACTTGTCATAGACGCACAGTTTCTTTTTTTTTATTTGAGAGTATTCAAATTATAGCTTAATCTGAACTGATTGTTTGGTACAATTCACAACATGTTAGAAACAATTGCATTTAATACATGCATAGAATAAATTATACAGTTTGACATGGGGCAAAATGTGTTTTAACAGAGATAAAGTGAAAAGACCACAGAACGTTTGTATTCAGATTTTATCATGATGTCCATGCAGGCCTAATGATGTGTGAAACAGCTTGGTAGCTGGAGATCTGTAACGGTTAACAGTACACAGAATAATGAGCATCTTGCAAAGACTGCTGAATGTCACTCTTTTTTTCAAATGATAAATCAATAGGCACACAAGGCACATACACAAAATATCAGGAGAATGTCGAATCATGGGACTCAAAAATTGCCATGTTACGTTTGTATAAACTTTGAAATGGTGTTGCAGTCTGAACAACATATTAAACTGAATGTCCACTTATGTTCTACTTTACAATAATTACACAATTACATTTGATTTTATTGTTGAATGATTCAAAAGCTATGATTCTGCTGCTGTTGCTGCTGCTAATGATGATGGTGATTTGGGTGGGATTTTTCCCTTTAACTGTTGAGCTGTTTGGCAATTACTAGTAAAACACCCAGATAATTGTTCGGCAAAACAGACAAGAAAATGGTCACATCTAAATGACCAGTAGAGACCAAACAAAGTAAATTGCCTGAACAACAAAACAAATTGACCATTTGAGCACCACTTAAAAGGGAACCCTCAGTAAACACTCTCATAAAGATGCACAGTTGTGATACTGAACCCTATGTATGGGCTGTTTATGTGTGTTTAATAGAAAACATGTGAGCAATTGTAGAATTTATGGGGACAATTATTTTAAAGATCAGATTTTTATAGCCCCAAAATTGACTTTTGTGACTGGAAGATACAGTATTCTGTCTTCTTACTGCAAAAGCTAAAATGATCAACTTGCATACTGGTACAATGTATACCCCAATGTATAATAGAATTGTAAATAGTTTTCTAATTAAAGTTTTAAATGGTCAACAAATGATAGGTTTCATCATCAGAAGTTCAGAACAAGGGCTGTTTGTAAAACATGCATGCCCCCCTATATGGGATATAAGTTGTAGTAGCAGCCATTGTGTGAATACGTTTTTTGTCATAGTGAACAACGGTGGTGGTGGTGGTGGTGGTGGTGGTGGTGGTGGTGGTGGTGGTGGTGGTGGTGGTGGTGGTGGTGGTGGTGGTGGTGGTGGTGGTGGTGGTGGCGGCGGTGGCGGCGGTGGTTGTGGTGGTGGTGGTAACGTAGCATTACAATAACAAAACTTAAGAATGATCAAATGGGAAAAGTTAACCTAGCACTGGCAGTAAATATGGGGCTCATTTACAGGTCATATTTGGAATCTCTGCTGTAAAATGAGATTTTAAATGAATTTAAGGGAGGCAAATGCTGTAACAAAAAGAACACGCATAAATGGTAGTTGATTCCCTTGTTTGAACCATGCTAAATCCTTAAAATGCATATTTTTAGTAACTGTGACCTTCACCTGTGACCTTGACCTTTGACCTAGTGACCTCAAAATCAATAGGGGTCATTTGCGAGTCATGATCAATGTACCTATGAAGTTTTATGATCCTAGGCCCAAGCGTTCTTGAGTTATCGTCTGACAACCACCTGGTGGACGGACTGACCGACAGACAGACAGACAGACAGACAGACAGACATACTGACATGAGCAAAGCAATATACCCCCTCTGGTGGTGGTGGTGGTGGTAACGTAGCATTACAATAACAATACTTAAGAATGATCAAATCGGAAAAGGTAACCTAGCACTGGCAGTAAATATTTACAGGTCATATTTGGAATCTCTGCTGTAAGATGAGATTTTAAATGAATTTAAGGGAGACAAATGCTGTAACAAAAAGAACATGCATAAACGGTAGTTGATTCCCTAGTTTGAACCATGCTAAATCCTTAAAATGCCTATTTCCAGTAACTGTGACCTTTGACCTAGTGACCTCAAAATCAAAAGGGGTCATCTGCGAGTCATGATCAATGTACCTATGAAGTTTCATAATCCTAGGCCCAAGCGTTCTTGAGTTATCGTCTGACAACCACCTGGTGGACGGACCGACCGACAGACAGACAGACCGACATGAGCAAAGCAATTTACCCCCCGTTCTTCGAAGGGGGGGCATAATAATAAGTTATCAATTGTTACTAAATTAAACACAACCAACATTCTGAACTGGGGTACATCACAATAAAAATAGTGAAAAAATGAGACACTGACATTTGTCATTGAAGCATTAAATGTTACAGCATTTAATCTTCCACAAAAGCAGCCATGCCATGTGAAAATCAGGGACTGAGGGATAACAATGCAGTTGTGTGTTCAAGGGGATATATTGTTTATGACTCCCCAGAGTCACTGCTCATGCATACAGCATTTCTCACTGAAGAAAATTAATGGGCAAAAGCACATTTGTTTCAACCAATGTATGAAAAATATGCTTCCCAAAAAAGGATATTGTTATTGAAGTCACCTTAAACTGATTGCTGTACACAATGTTGTGACAGTTAAGTTTTAATATGTCATAAAAGTAAGAAAAGTGAAGATCCGATTTGTATACATGTATTATCAGTACAAAAAATTTCACAAATATAAACAAATAAATAACATCTCATATGAATTAATATTTGTTAATTATCCATGCTTGACCAGGGAGAAAATTGAATTTATATCTGATTTTTGAGTCATTTGTAATATTTTCAAGCTTAGTCCTTATTACACTATGTCTTTATTGTGATAATTTATTAAAAAAATAGAATAATTAGTTGTCATTCTATAGAGACAAAAGCACCTGTGAGGCTATAAGATTACAGACACCCAGCTATTTGAGTCACTAGAGCAGGATTAGATTACAGCTTTAGAGATCCAACTTTATTGATCAGGAATCACAAATTGCTGATGCCAATTAAATAAGATCTAAGAAGATTTCTACCTGGGTAATTCAGATAAAGGGTGAATAGCTGTGCACACAACCCAGTATTGATCTCAGATAGTCTGGATGGTCTAGCAGGACAGTTTATTATGAGGTGGAAAGACACACTTGATTTATGTGAACCCACTAAGTGGTCATAAAGACATCAGTAATAATACACATAATAATTAAAAACTTACCACTTTACATTGTTAACTTGAACCCCAACACTAATGTAATTAAACTTATCACATAAGATTGCAAAGTCCAACCCCAAAAATGTCAAGACTTCAAAACAAGCAAATAATTCCTCATATAACAAGAGCACCGCATAACGGGTGCCACACTCGCCTGCGGGTGCAGGTTCGAATAAATGAAAGCTTGTCAGATTATTTTTTTTAAGAGGTCACAGTGACCTTGACCTTTGACCTAGTGACCCAAAAATGGGTGAGGCATGTAGAACTAATCAAGGATCAGCTACATGTACAAACGAAGTTTCAAAGTTGTAGGTTGAAGCACTTTGATTTTAGAGCCAATGTTCAAAACCTTTACAAAATGTAAAGGTTTTAGCACAAAGCGGACGACACGACGACAGACACGACGAGCTAGCTATGACAATACCTCGGGTTTTCTCCGAAAACAGCTGAGCTAAAAATGATATTGAGATGCAAGATTTAACAAAACAGTTATTTAGGAAATGCATGTCATAAAAGAAGGTAAAAATATATGGAGAACAATGAAACATAAATATTCAATGCGATTGATTAACAGTGAAGCCTTCAGGTTGCACATGAAGGTATTTTATGTGTAGTAGCAATTTTGTGTGGGAATTCAAGCTGTAAATGTTCATTATTCTCAGTGTCATAAATTTCTGGGGACACAGGATTGCAAGACCAATTACATTAAGTAGTGTGCTGCTCACAATTTTTACAAAAAAAGAGAAAGAAAAGCATGTCTTATGCATGCATAGAATAATCTGTAACAATAACATGCGCTGGCATTCCTTCAGAAAATCTTAAGATTCTTTATTCTTAATACAACTCAGCAAAGATTTTTGACAAAAGATTAAAATGTTACAAAGTTAATCAAATGACGCAATACTTTTATGTGAGATTAGATATAGCAATTTTTTAGAAGAGAAGCATTTTGCACCTGCACACCACATTTGACCAAGTTAACCAAGTGTTTATTTTTACAAATGTCTATTCCTCACACTATGACATTTAAGTTAACATTTTTAAAGAACTTTTCTGCTTAATAAAAACAAATGTTTAACATTAAATACCTCCGCATATCAATTTTGCAATGAAGTTAAGCTGACACTTGAATAATTTTCAAATGTATGTAGAAAAAAACTTTGCTTAACAGAAATGGAAAGTGAGAAATAAATCATTGCACTCCAGTTTTCAAGTGCAACTGATAAAACAGATGAAATATTTGGATTTAAGTCATAAACTTCAAAAACATGAGCTCCATGATTTAGATTCACAAGTGGCATGTTTTCCACGTTTATCAAGTATGTTCTTGCATGAAGGCACTCAAAACATTTATTAGTGAATCATAATGAACACTAAAATTGCTTTGATAGACTGAGAATGCTTATTTTAAGAAAAATACAGAACAATTTGGTCAATGAAATGCCAAAATACTAATATCATCCTTGCTCAAAGTTACATACTCTACAAAGGATGCTCAGCAAATCTCCTTTTAATCTGTCTCCGGCAGATGTATGTTATATTCAGGTTACTATCAATGCAGATTATTGCAGGGTCTTGTGATTTCTCCTACCACAACCAGCCTGTGTTTACTCATTAGTAATAAATTGAATGTGATTTAAGACACAAATAAACAATGTTTGACTCCTGAGGATTAAGGTCCTTTATAAATGTAAAATGGAAGATACAGGAATTGCACAGGGATATTTACAAACTTGCAGATATGACCCCTGGTCATAGAGCAGCCTAATTGCCTATGCATTCATTTGATGTTTATGTCAAGTTTGTCAATGGAATTACTTTTTGTTTTAATTTCTGAAGAGAACACTATATTGATCAAAATTTGCACTGACAATTTTATCACAGAATAGTATTAAACTGCTGGCCATTTTATCAAATGACACATCAGGGATGTGAAAGTTTTCTGTCCCAATAGTCCAAGGTGGGTAATTACACCGTCAGACATGAAAATTAATATTGTTGACTTGTTGATGAACAAATTGAAAACCTTATGCCATGAAAGTGGCCTATATGTGCAAATACTTTGTGGTAATCTACCTCATTACTATAATCTTAACAGCATTGTAAATAAAGATCAGTTACCAGTAAATCCCTGCTTGCATTCGCACGAGTATCCGCCTTCTTTACTGTGACATGTGGCAGAATTGTTGCACGGGTTGGAGTAGCAGAGGTTCACCTCAATGTCACAATACTTGTAAGTGTCAAATCCTGAAAATATACACAACAGTCATCATGTATACTTTATGGAATAGGTTCTGTCATCCCAGATTCACTTCATAGAACAGATTAGAGAAAATCATACAACAAAAATGCTTGCTGATTATTATGCAACCCTTCGAAAATGAGGGGGTGTATTGTTTTGCACATGTCGGTCGGTCGGTCCGTCGGTCGGTCCGTCCACCGAATGGTTTCCGGATGATAACTTACGCCTAGGATCATGAAACTTCATAGGTACATCGATCATGACTCGCAGATGACTCCTATTGATTTTCAGGTCACCAGGTCAAAGGTCAAGGTCATGGTGACTAGAACCAGTAAAATGGTTTCCGGATGATAACTCAAGAACCCTTACGCCTAGGATCATGAAACTTCATAGGTACATTGATCATGACTTGCAGATGACTCCTATTGATTTTCAGGTCACTAGGTCAAAGGTCAAGGTCACAGTGACTCGACAAAGAAAAATGGTTTCCGGATGATAACTCAAGAATGCTTATGCCTAGGATCATGAAACTTCATAGGTACATTGATCATGACGCGCAGATGACCCCTATTGATTTTCAGGTCACTCGGTCAAAGGTCAAGGTCACTCAAACCAGTAAAATGGTTTCCAGATGATAGCTAAAGAAGGCTTACGCCTAGGATCATGAAACTTCATAGGTACATTGATCATGACTCGCAGATGACCCCTATTGATTTTCAGGTCAATAGATCAAAGGTCACCGTGACTCAAACCAGTAAAATGGATTCCGGATGATAACTCAAGAATGCTTACGCCTAGGATAATGAAACTTCATAGGTACATTGATCATGACTCGCAGATGACCCCTATTGATTTTCAAGTCACTAGGTCAAAGGTCAAGGTCACGGTGACTGGACACAGTAAAATGGTTTCCAGATGATAACTCAAGAACGCTTACGCCTAGGATCATGAAACTTCATAGGTACATTGATCATGAGTCACAGATGACCCCTATTGGTTTTCAGGTCACTAGGTCTTAGGTCAAGGTCACGTTGACTTGACACAGTAAAATGGTTTCTGGATGATAACTCAAGAAAGCTTACGCCTAGGATCATGAAACTTCATAGGTACATTGATCATGACTCGCAGATGACCCCTATTGATTTTCAGGTCACTAGGTCAAAGGTCAAGGTCACGGTGATTTGACACAGTAAAATGGTTTCTAGATGATAACTCAAGAAAGCGTATGCCTAGGATCATGAAACTTCATAGGTACGTTGATCATGACTGGTGGCAGATGACCCCTATTGATTTTCAGGTCACTAGGTTAAAGGTCAAGGTTACAGTGACAAAAAACGTATTCACACAATGGCTCCACTACAACTGACAGCCCATATGAGGGCCATGCATGTTTTACAAACAGCCCTTCTTTGCAAAAGCTTTTTCTACTAGCGGCAACTATTAAACTACATATATATTGTTTTAGCCATAATAAGATTATATATGACTAGGAAATCAATAAGATTTATTTATTTATCTGTGAATAGTTTTTTCTTGAAATACAGGATTTGCATTATTTTTAGTAAAGCTGATGCAGTTGTTTGTTGGAAATTTGTGGCATAACAAGTTGCGGATGAGATTTTTAAAGCAAGAAATAGACAAGAGATGTATTTGTCAGAAACACAATGCCCCTTATTGCGCAGCTTTGGAGCCATGATATTTTTGACCTTTGACCTTGAAGGATGACCTTGACCTTTAATCACTCAAAATGTGCAGCTCCATGAGATACACATGCATGCCAAATATCAAGTTGCTATGTTCAATATTTCAAAAGTTATTGCAAAACTTTACTGTAAGGTTAAAGTTTTGGGACAGAATGACAGACAGAAAGACAGGCCAAAAACAATATACCCCCGATCATTCGATCCGGGGGCATAAAAAGGGACACAAAAGAACACAGGAGACTTTGGTGGCCATCAGGGTCACCTTCTGGTTCCTGAAAACATTTATAAACTAAAAGGATCCGATTCTTGTCATTATTTCATTATATCACATCAGCGATTTTTTTCCTTCTTTATAAAGTACCGGAAAACGGGACTTTGATTTTTGTTTTTTTAAATAAAGTGCAACATTTTGTTAGCTGCGCTATGCAACTCTCTGGCTTGAGCTTAAGTTAATATAATATTGACAACTTGACAACATTTTGTTATCAATTTTAAAGTACTTGGGAGCAAAATATTTAATACACAAATTTCCCAATGTGAATACTTCAAGACGTGAATTTTCCAAATTTCAGGGGTTTTGGCGCTCATTTTTCCCTAATGGGCTGGAACAGGTACTTTTCCAAATTGGGCAAAAAAATTCGCTGCACATGCAAGGACTCCAAAGGAGAACAAAATCAATGAAGAAAAACTGACTGTATCAGACTGAAAGGCACAAACCAGACACTGAATCGAAGCAGTAATATATCATTGATTTCAGCAGTGTATTAAATTATATTTGGAGTATGCTGACAACTTCTGACTCCCTGTGGGAAACTCCAGATTTCTTAAACTAGTGGAACAGATATGATTTGAAGCAGATTGTATTTTATTTCAAGGCATCCACCAACATAGCAATGGTTTACAACTGTTGTAACAGATGTCAGCTCTGAGTAAATCTCATACACAGAAGTGACCCTTGACAGGGTTTCATTCATTTCCCCTAATTGGCTCAGCATGACCTGTCCTATAAAGTAGGGGCTCCAATTTGCTGTTAAAATGAGACTCATTATACTAATCAAGCATCTCAATAACAGAGATTAAAAGAAGTAAGCCCTTGTAAGACCATGATCGTGGGAAATCAACCAAAGCCAAATGAACAACTTGAATAAGATTGGCCTCTTTCAGACAGCATTAAAATAGTCACTACAGTCACTGTGAATTATTTCTTTCACTTTGGACAATGTGGCTTCACACTTCTTGTCACAAATATGGCTGGTTTATTAGGAATACTGGGTGGATAAATAACAACTAACACCTCTTATGTGCGTGTCATGGGCTTACAAAGAAAGAGCTCAGGGGTTCAAAGGGACAGGCTTTGTGGCCATGGAAACCAGGTGATCTATTTGTGGGGCCCTTGGTTAATGCCTCATGAACCAAGAATAAAAAGGTAATGCTTCACAGAAAACAATTGTCCCAGATTTATTTACATATTTTTTTATATAAAAAATAATTAACAAGAAAGCCAAAAAGTATTAAATAGTAATATTACCATGTTAAGAAGTGTCAAATGTGAACCTCTATGTTTATTGACATATCAGCAAACACATGAGTTTTGGGCAGCAATTCACTCACAAAATACCACTATTAAGCATGCAATCAAACAAAGACTGTGGTCATCTCATGGTATTTAGCATGTGAATAACTTGGGAACATTTCTTAATCTATATGCATTTGCATAGAATTTCAGTTTTCACAGCAGCATTATTACTCAGAAATGAACATCAACCTACACATTAGATGTCATGCCTCACTAGTACTCTTAGCATATCAGTTGCTTTATGTATTCATTATACACACAGGTTACAGTTGATCTACCATCAAAGAAATAAAATACAGTGTTATTATTGTTTAGCATGATGGAAATGCCACACACAAGCTAAAGGTCATGTGCAAAAACAAACACTATTTAAAGTACCTTAATTAACCTACCTAATTGAATAATTACAGATTTCATGGTAAACAAAACAGAAAGAATTGTTAGATTGGTTTGCACACACTGCAGCCATGGTCAACACAGAAAGCAATTTAGCAAGGAAGGATGGTGGTAGAGATATTGATTTCCTGAATAATGTGAAAGATCTTTTGCCTGGGTATCTAATAACTGTGTATATGCAAGGTCTGCATTAGGTTATTGACCTGCATTTGTATGTTTTATGTTCATTGATTAACAGAAAGGATGGATTGGAACATTAATAATTGATCAGTTTCTGTAGAATAATCATGTACATGTATCTCAATTGTAAAAGTTTTAAAATCTATTCCATATTAGATTTATTAAAAAAATACATAAATCAAGATTTCTTTGAATAACTATTGAATTAGTCGACAATACCAAGCCAAGAATCCTTAATCATCTGTTCCCTGGAGACACAATGTCAATGCCAGCAAGGCAATATCCCTCCTAAGTTATTTATGATGTAAACAAGCAGAAAAACTGAGCCAAGAGCCAAAGTGGGCCAATGATGCTTCACTGGATGATGTGAGGTCAGTTTCAAAACGAAAACTACCGCAACATGTTGCTCTCTTGTGACCAACATACATTACAAGGGTCATTTCTATAGTCACATCTGAGCTGGTCCAAAGGTTTCAGAGTAATTGTTTAAAATAATATATTTCATATTTTGTTGTTTATCATCAATCATCAATCTTAATTCTGGCAAACTTGCTTGTAACCAAGGAAAAACTAGCAAATTCCAAGTACCAGTGTCATAATAGCATTTTTATCAATTAAAATCACGCAATCAGAAATGACCCCATGGATAATGGGATCTGTGGAAATCAGCTATCTGCTTAAAAAATCACACCTTTAAGTACTGTATTGGTGATTATTTGGATTATCATATGGTCCTGAATTTCTTGGGATTGAAATGTGAACAAAACTTTTCAAAGGATAAGGTTTTTTAAAGGTGTTTATTGGGCAGCTTTTCAATGATAATTTTGTTGTTTGCGTATGGAACATGCATCAAATATGTGAGATTTTACATAATGTTCACAAGTGCAAAAAAAACTTCATCCAAAAATGAGTAACATTTCTTTGCATTTAATGGTATACATATGTAACCTTTTCTTGTTTTTGATTTTTTGTGATGTTTTTTTTCACTAAATCTACTTCCTTAAAACAGATTAACTTGTTTTTTTGAATGTATTTGCAATCATCGTGCAACACTAAACCTTTAAAGTGAAGCCTGTATTTCAAAATAATTCTGAACTACCCGGTATATGCAATATATTTCAATGTCACAAAAGCAATCATAACACTTTTCAAAGTAGTGCCACAGTGTAATTTTACACCATGCTTTACATCATTCTATTCAATTAATATAAAAAACCTATAATAGCTGTACTGCTAGAATATGGAAAGGCATTATAGTATCACTTCATCTAAATTCTTCTCATTTTTATGCAGAAATAATGCAATCGTATGGGCTGAGGATTCTATTTCTTTTGCTAAAAGACCAAGCTTTCTAAAGGTTTAATTATTTTTTTAACAAAAAAGTGATATTTTGAACAAAATGCACATTTAACTTAAGATACATTTGCAAATAAAATAACAGAGAAAGACACAACAAGTAAAATGAAACACCTTGTTTATAATACTGTGATAGAAAGTCAAAACACATAACTGCATGAATTTCATGTATGTGTAGAATACAAGCGTACACTGAAACCTTTCCTCCAGAAATGTGGGTATAGTGATATATCTATACTAGCCACCTATTGCAGGTTAATTTCATTGTTAATGTTAACTTTAAAGACTTATTTTGAGAACAATCACATGCTTAGTGCATGCGTAGTGTCCAATTCAACTGTCCTTGATTAGTAAATGTCGGTAAGGTCATATGCTAAGTGCTTACTGGTGAATCCCGCCGGGCAGACACATCTGTAGCCGCTGTTTGGGTAGATGGGCCGGAACAGCATGGTCTCCGAGGTGATGAAGGGGGCGGCTGACTCAAACCACTGCACGGAGAGGCACTGCTCAAAGTAGGGGCATACCTCCCCCAGACACAGGTTGTCATCAAACGGCAAGATCTGGTAACAGGAACAACATTCATCATTAATCTCATGTTCAGAAAGAAATAAGGTTTGAATATCAGTGCTTCAAGTTGAGCATGGAAATTAAGGTTCGTTCTTTTTTATATTGGCAACATATATGACTATGAACTTTATCTTTCTAAGTCTCAAATCAAATGCTGACCGATGCTACATTTGGGATTCACTTTCTCAACGTTAACTTTTCAACATTAAGACTATCGTCATATTCATGAGATAATTGAGTCTGATTTTAAGCTCAACTGATCATTTTCAAAATCCAGTTAGTTTTGTTTTTTTCAATGAAAAAAATAAAAAATATATATATATATACTTAAAACAGGTAGCTGGTAATTGCAGCCATAATAAACAAGAAACCGTCAGAGACGGGTGATGCTCCCCAAAACTTTTTTTGTCACAATATTGCACTATATATTCAGATAAAAGGAAACGTCTTGAGGGCACAGTAGTTGTGGGGACAAGAATTTTTTTATAGAAAATTTCAAAGGGCCATAACTCTGTGAAAAATCATCCGACAAGAACCCGCTGATAATATGCACATCTCCTCTTGGTAGTGAAGCTTCCCATAAAGTTTCATTGAATTCCAGTCATTAGTTGCTGAGAAATAGCCTGGACAAAAATTGTGCATGGACAGACAGGCAGACAGACAGACAGACAGACGCACAAACGGACAGACGAAGCGGCGACTATACGCTCCCCTATAAATAAATTTTGGGGGAGCATAAAAATTTGTCCAAACTTTTGAGAGTCTAGCAAAGGAATTAAGTAAGAGTGCTAGGACACAGTTCAGGTCCTCACAATATGCAACCTCAGTCGCTGATGGACTTTATACTTTGAAATCATTATACCTATGCACATATTAAAGAACATTAAGTCACTGTTTCATTCTCATGTGGCCATTAAAGCTGAACAAATGATCAGCCATTAACCAGTAATAAATGACAAAAACCCATGTGTAACAAGTGACTGTATCCAATAACAAGATTTGTATAGCTTTATTATTAATATTTAATGGTATATTAACTGAATAAATGACATTTTATACCTATAATTGTCAAACATGTGAAGCATGTTGTTGTTTTAAGATAAGTTGTCCATGTAAATATTTAGTCGGATGAGTTTAGGCCATTCTGTTTCTTTTTAATTAACCATTGCAAGCAAAGAATCCTTAAAATGTCATCTGACTCAAACAATGAATACTAACTGGTTACCCTTGTGTATGAATGAGCTTCTTGTTTTTGTAAATAAAGGATAAAACGCTTCGTTTGCTGTTCACTTTCGCAAACAACTTCTACCAGAATTTTTATACATTTGAACACATGTCATTACTGTGTGAAAGCTTTCATAAAAGAAAATGAATGCCAAGTGAAGTCAACTGCACCTTGTCATACCCCAATAATGATTCATAAACTAAGGATCCCCAGCCTGCTACCACCTTACTCCCTCAAAGATCATCTCAGACAGCCCACTTTACAGATTGTTATTTTGGAAATTTATGGCCTTATTATTATCAACCTGACAAGCCGGTGATCATATAACAATATTTGCTGATCTTAAGTAGGTGTTGAAAGAAAGCATAGACAGATCATGTACATGATCATTAGAACACCGATGACTAGCAGGGACTTTTAAACAAAGAGAAACTGTCAACCATATTAAATCAGATAAATAATAGGTCTACAATAATTTTTTTAATTTAAGTGTCAATCAAATTTAAAGTTAATTCTGCATTATTACAGAAACTTTACACAAGTTTGAGTGTAATCATTGTCAAAAGCCAAAATTATAATTGCTGCCATTGACTAAATTATCTGTAACAAACACATTTAAATAATTTTTATCTCATGGAATTTTCTTGTTAACTTTATATGCAGTATGCCTTTTTTCAAACAAACTACATATTAACACCCCAGGTGTTGAATTTCAATATAAACTATTATGGCTGCTCTTTTTTCTAAGATGACAAAAACTTGGGATGGATTGTCATTCAAACATGGCTTGAGTTGAATGGGGGGCAATAAATTAGCATAATATCCGCTCATTGAAATCCCACTGATCGGCATGCAATTTCAATTTACAACTGGAAAAGGTTTAAAATGACAGCTCAGTTTACATAGAGCTGCCAGTACATAGCTGTGCAAGGAAGGCTTTTATATAACACCATAAAGAAAAGCATTTAATGATATGTTCAAATTTGGGTCATGCAATGAATTATTTTTAACTTTATTTACGGTAAAAGATATCCTTTAAAATGTAGTTTGCACTCGGCACTGCACTCCACGTTAACAACATTTTTAAAACAGGCTTTAATTTCTTTAATATTATATTGTACTGGGTTTTTAGTAACATTGATAAACAAGAGGGCCAAGATGGCCCTAGTTTGCTCACCTGAGAGGAGTCGGTTCATTCAATCTTTAACAAATGTCAAACTTGACCTAGATATTGTCCAGACAAACATCCTGGTCAAGTTTCATCATTATTTCATCTGCGAGTCATGATCAATGTACCTATGAAGTTTCATGATCCTAGGCGTAAGCATTCTTGAGTTATCATCCGGAAACCATTTTTCTAAGTTGAGTCACCGTGACCTTGACAGCCATTGTGTGAATATGTTTTTTGGCACTGTGACCTTGACCTTTGACCAAGTGACCTGATAATCAATAGGGGTCATCTGCGAGTCATGATCAATATACCTATGAAGTTTCATGAACCTAGCTAGGCATAAGTGTTCTTGAGTTAAGCGTTCTTGAGTTATCATCCAGAAACCATTTTACTATTTCAGGTCAACACGACCTTGACCTTTGACCTAGTGACCTGAAAATCAATAGGGGTCATCTGCGAGTCATGATCATTGTACCTATGAAGTTTCATGATCCTAGGCATAAGCGTTCTTGAGTTATCATCTGGAAACCATTTTACTATTTCAGGTCACCGTGATCTTGACCTTTGACCTAGTGACCTGAAAATCAATAGGGGTCATCTGCGAGTCATGATCAATGTACCTATGAAGTTTCATGATCCTAGGCATAAGCGTTCTTGAGTTATCATCCGGAAACCATTTTACTATTTCGGGTCATCGTGACCTTGACCTTTGACCTAGTGACCTGAAAATCAATAGGGGTTATCTGCGAGTCATGATCAATGTACCTATGAAGTTTCATGATCCTTGGTATAAGCGCTCTTGAGTTATCATCCGGAAACCATCTGGTGGACGGACGGACCGACATGAGCAAAACAATATAACCCCTCTTCTTTAAAAGGGGGGGGGGGGGTGCATAATGAGAAAACTGCCCCCCTCCCAGCAGCCATGTTATTCAACTGACAGGAACCATTTTTGAACTCAACTCTCGTATCAAGGAAACAAATGTTCTGAGTAAATTTCATGAAAATTGGGCCAAAAATGTGACTTTGCTGTGTTCACATGTTTTCACTATATACATATAGAGAAAAATGCCCCACCCACTGGCGGCCATGTTTTTTCACCGATCCCGACCATTTTCAAACCCGTCCGAGATATCAATAAAACCAATGTTTTGACCAACTTTCATGATGATTGGGCAAAAATTGTGACTTCTAGAGTGTTTACAAGGTTTCTCTATAGCCAAATAGGGAAAACTGCCACTATATACATTCAGGGAATAATGTACATGCGCGTCCCGCGTCTATGACGCACAAATATCGAAATAGACGCATTGTTTTGAAATATGTGCGTCCACTCGGACGAATTGCTGAAACGAATCCGTTAACGCATACGCGAATCACGATAAGTACGAACCATCTTGGGTATGAGTTAAAAGTGTAGCGATGAACGCCGAGTTTAACCGAATGAGGCTTAAAGACGGCAACAAGACTTTTGATTGGCTCTAGTCGAGCAGCTGCTGTATAATACGAACCAATTAGAATTGACCTTTTAAATAGAGTGTGTTATGATATTTTCTCGAGTCCCCGGATAAAAACCTGCTTTAACTTTTTGTAACTTAGTCATAAATAATACAGAAAATGCCTCCGAAATAAGGTAAATCCAAAACAAACAAGTCAACGGCTCGCAATTCGGACATTAACAATTATATTATCAGGTTCGCAATTCGGATGTTAACAATAATATTATAATTGATTTGAATCAAGTTGAAATGTTGTAACAGGTTACATTTATGAAACAGATAATGTTCTAGCCTATGAGAAGGCAAACAAGATAGTGATAAACCTGAATTTGCTGTTTTGGTTTGAACATGTTTTTGATATTTTTTTAAGTTTAATGCATAATAAAGTTCGTGAGCTAGTGTGATTAAGACTCGTTTTCTTCATTACTTGGTATATTTCAAAATTTGGGACCCATTTTTTTTTCAAGGTGGACTCATTAATTTTGGCCTGGGACTCATTTGTCTAAAATCTGCGAGTTCAAGGGACTCCTAGATAGTGAATTCTAGATTATTCCCTGTACATATAGAGAAAAATGCTCTGCCCACTGGCGGCCATGTTTTTTCACCGATCCCGACCATTTTCGAACTCATCCAAGACATCAATTGAACCAATGGTTTGACCAACTTTCATGATGATTGGGCAAAAATTGTGACTTCTAGAGTGTTTACAAGATTTCTCTATAGCCAAATAAGGAAAACTGCCCCGCCCACTGGCAGCCATGTTTTTCAACGGATCGGAACCACTTTTGAACTCAACCAAGATATCATTGAGACAAACATTTTGACAAAGTTACATGAAGATTGGGCATGAAATGTGACTTCTACAGTGTTTACAAGGTTTTTCTTTTTTTTGACCTAGTGACCTAGTTTTTGACCCAGCACAACCCAGTTTCGAACTCGGCCGAGATTTCATTGGGACAAAGCTTCTGACCAAGTTTCATGAAGATGGGACAAGAAATGGCCTATAGAGTGTTTACGAGCAAATGTTTACGGACAGACGGACGGACAGACATACGACGGACAAAGACCAGTCACAAATGCTCACCTGAGCAATCAGGTGAGCTAAAAATCCCCAAAACAAATGATTGATTTAAATTACCTCAGTCAAGAAAATGTATAATTAGACAGGATATCATTAGAACAAATGTTCTGACCAAGTTTCATGATGAGTGAACAAAAAAGGTAATTTTTAGAGTGCTAACATTAGGTTTTACCATAGCCATATAAAGATCAATTCCCGAGCCCCTGGTGGCCATGTTTTAACAGACCTGAACCATTTTCCAAATCATCCAAGATATAATAGTGACAAATCCTCTGACCAAGTTTCATTAAGATCAGACAATAAATGTGGCCTCTAGAGTGTTAACAAGGTTTTACTAAAGCCATATAAGGAAAAATGCCCTGCCTCCTGGTGGCCATGTTTTTTATCCAAACCGAACCATTTTCAAACTTGTCCAAGATATGATTAGTGTTGACCTTCTTAACAAAATTCATGAAGATCGGACAATAAATGTGGCCTGAGCAAGAGTGTGAACAAGGCAAATGGTCACGATGCACTGACGAACAATGGACATAAGGCAATCAAAAAAGCTCACCATGAGCACATTGTGCTCATGTGAGATAATAATTATGATGTACATGTATCAAACTAATAAGAGTTTAGCACAATTGGCACAATTGTCTCTACCATAAATGATGTGACATTGTAAACAAGAGTCAAAAGTGGCTGAATTCATAATTATGACGCAGTTACCTGAAGTGTGGACAGGTTTGCAAGCAAAACGCGCTTCAGATAGATCTGTTCCTTCAGAAACTCTGGACTGTAAAATACATCAACCAGCTGGCGGTCCTTCAGAACAGATTTTTGCCGTACTGCTACCGTGATGTTTAGAATCTGCGCCTGAACATCCGTGTCACTCCGAATGTTGATCACAAAAATGTTGCTCTTTTCCACATTGATGATGGCAGCCAGCGCGTCCACAAAGAAGTTAAACAGGGGGGATAGGAACACACGACTTGTTATGTTGTTGATTCGGATTGTGACACTGTTTTGAAGCATTTCAAAAGTAACCAGTCTGACTTGAAGTCGACATGTGGCTCGCACCTCATTTACACTATCTGAAAATCATACAGTGTACATTTAAAAATCCAGGGATAATAAATATAAAGCTTTAAGATAAAATTTAACAAAAGAAAGAGAGAAGGCTATCTCAATGTCAATTTTCCATACATTTAACATTCAGGAGACTGTCCATTACTTTAGGCAAAACATGAAGCTTAATTTGCTAAGTTTGATGATTCATCATTGATTGCATAAATTGACCATTAAATATAGGTACAATAATTATATGAATCAGTGTACAAAAGGTATTCAGAAGTTGTAAAACTTTGACAGGAAATATGCAATTAAACAGCTCCTAACCTAATGTTGTGGGAGTGTAAATCTCTTTATACCGTTTTGTCAAACATTTCTATTAAATTTAAGCCAAACATTTCACTTATGTAACAAAGTGTAAAACCTCATTTCACTTATGTAACAAAGTGTAAAACCTCATTTCACTTATGTAACAAAGTGTAAAACCTCATTTCACTTATGTAACAAAGTGTAAAACCTCATTTCACTTATGTAACAAAGTGTAAAACCTCAAGGGCACTACAGCTGAAAAGGTTGGGTATTGTGAAAAATGGACAATTTACTTCGCATTTAACTTTTATAGCCATAAAAGTCTTTGTGACATGAACAAGAATTTTAATATTTAAAATATCCGCAAGTAACTTTGACGTAAGGATTTAATGGAAAATCAGGAAAAAAATTGTAGCATACCGTCATACAGTTACATTTTCACCAAACTAATGCAATTTTTGTTGAAAGTGTTCATTTTAAAAATATATTCTAATCGAGAAATAAATAAGCAAACTTCAAGTTTCACAATGTGCCACAACAATCGGGAAAATGAATTTGCAAAACTTCACCAATCCTAAAGGCTGGTTTTAACATGAAAGAAAATATTTATAAGGTCAGCTTACATTAAATAAAGACATAAAAGTCTGAACCAAAACCCAACTTTAAATGTTGGTTTTATTAAATAGTTATCAAACAAGATCAAAAACAGTGACACATTGTTAACTAATCCAAGCTGGGTTAACCACTGTGGCAAAGATTTCTGTATAAACAAAGGATTAGGCACAAACTGGCGAGCATTAAAAATGTCAAATAGACCGTTAACAGGTATATATTTTTTCTTAAAGATATTTACGTAAAGGAAATGCACAATTTTACAACAAATGAGTGATATAGGCATGTGTCAACAGAAACATTTAACAAGAATGGTGTTGCTTTGTTAAGATAAGCAGCATATAAGCAGTGTCTGACTAATCTGTACAGCGATTTTGTGTTTGCCCAACTGGGAACGTACCCATACCATACCAATTGGGAACAATAAGTGCACAAAACCCTTACATTTGGAACATTTGCATTGTGAAATCTTCAGATTGGGAATTAAGGGTCTTTTTAATTGCTTGGTATAAATTGCACAAACCAATTCAAATATTCATAATTTCATTGATAATTGAATTTTGGCTTGAAATGTTCAGCTTCAGTGATCTTTTTATTTGTACACTTTTCAGATAATGCATGTTTGGAACAAAATTGACAAACAATTTCCTTCCTTTAAGGAAATTTTCTGACCGCAATTTTGTAGTTTTTCATTAATTGGGAACGTACCTTTGCCAGCTTCTTTATAAAGAGGGTAAATAATTGCTGGTGTAATTTTTAAGTACATAACGTGTTTGTTTTGTTTTCATTATAAAATGCTTTTTTGTAACATTTAATAACACAATGAGTATCTGATTTATTATAATATTAACAATTATAATTAATCTTGAGTCTACATGTAGTATTTTGTTATATTGTAATGTAACACAAAAACAACTGAATGACTTTTATCGGACTTCTATGATAACTTACCAGTTAGGCACATTTTAATTTTAATTTAATTAAGGTCAGGCAATTAGATATCATAGACATCTTAAATATATGCTATTTACATGTACATGCCAATAGAGAAACTTTATGTGAACCACTGAAAGGTACCCTACAACATACAATTGACTTCCTTAAAAAGCCCCTAAAGGTCCCTTAGTTTGTATTATCTGATCAAACATTTCCCTGTAACACGTATAGACAGATAAAATCATCATAAAAGCCAATTGCAGTGGCCCGTCAGAAGTTCAAAAGCACTCCTAAATTGTTTTGACATCTTTATTACTAGCATTTTTTTTAAATAAAAATAAATAAATAGCTGTCAAGCCAAGAGAAAATGCACTGAATACTGAAGACTTGATAAGACAAGTTTTGGGAAAAATGCCAGTGCAATCTTTATTGGTAAAACTGCTTGAAATGTGTGCCTGGATCTCCATTTTAAATGTTGAATACAGCTAAATGCATGACTTTCCCCTTTCTCATCATACACATACAAGTTACACAAAATGATTGTAATATCTCAATTTTAACAGTTATTATAGCTCACCTATCACAAGAGTAAATATTTCAGGGAGATAACTGTCAGTGATATCAAAGGACCCTATCTCACCGGATTTAAAACTTTGATAAGCCACGATTTTACAGCCTAAAGCAGACATAATAGGTTACAGATTACACATCTTGCATGCAAGATCTAAAACAAAGATTTACCACTCAAAGTAGTGTGGTTGCCAGTGACTGGCTTTGTTCAAGATGGATTGAGTACTGTCACAGTCTAGTGAAGTCCTAAGTTTAATCATTCTTGAATTCTTAATAAAGTAAAACCTATCATAAAAGGCAAAATTGTCAACAAAAACCCTATATTGGAGGGTCACTACTTGTCTAGGGTTTGTTATGTTTGTTTAGATTGTTTTCCATTTTCAACACAATATTTCTGTAATCTCATGGCCAGCAAACCTACTCGCACTACTCCTGGGTAAACATGTTATCAAGTACTCACTGTGTCTTTTTTCATTCAAAATTCAGTCCGGTATTCGGCCCCAATCCCAATGGAAAAAAGTATACATGTTCCCAAATGGAAGCTAAAAATTCCTAAATGAAGGCTGCCAAAAAAATTATGTTTTTTATCTTGATATTTTGTCCATTTCCCATCCATGTGAGTGCAACCTTAGTAAATATAATACTGAAAACACTTGTATTCTCAATTTTAAAGCATTTTGTAGCGAAACAACAACACTCATTTCCCAATTTTAGTCAAAATGCCGCAAATTTTCCCAATCCAAAGGCACCCGGCCCCATTCCCAAAACGCCGAGTGCTCTTCAGTACAAACTGAGCAAGAAATGTTAAGTATTTCAATATTCAAGATGTAACATTTTTCAATTTTTATAAACAATGAAAAATCGGTCAACAAATTAATTTTCTCACCTGAAACTTTGACTTGTATGGTCCCGTTCCTTGGAACATCAGAGTTAAGTCTCGAATCTAGTGTTATCTCCCCTGAAGATTCATTCAGCTTCAGGAAACCTGCTTCATTGCCCATCGTAAACACATAATTTAACCTAGTTTTGTCAGAAACATCTGGATCAAACGCTGGAATTCGTCCAATTGGCGCTGAAGGGAAATGATCGACATAGTTATTGAAAATAATTGTGAAATCTTTTAGCACTGGTGCATTGTCATTGACATCCTGTACATTCACTACAACCACCGTAGTCCCAAATAGCGGTCCGGATGAGGCCTTCAGGCGAAACCTGTACACATTTTTCTCTGCTTCATAATCCAGATCAATTTTGTTAATAATACTGGCTGGATCTGTAGGTTTATTTTGATTGAGAACAAAATATTCTGCATCAAAGCCTGGTTCTAAAGAGTACTGGATTAGAGCATTTGCACCCACATCATTGTCAACGGCTGATATCACGGCAATGGTTGATCCAATCTTTTGGTTTTCTGGAACCATGACATTGATTTCTCCCTGTGAGAATATTGGCGCGTTGTCATTTATGTCTTCCACCTCGATTTCAACAACTGCTGAACCAGTCAATGGTCTAAAGCCTCCATCAACCGCTATCACTGTCAGTGTATAATTGCTACGTCTTTCACGATCTAATTTTCCTTTAGCTATTCTGATCTGACCATTTGCTGGATCAATTTCAAAGTCTGCAGATCCCTCTATACCATCTTGAAACTGATAACGAATCTGTGCGTTGATGTTCCAGTCTTTATCAGTCGCAGTAACTGTGGTAACAAGCGCTCCTCCAATATCTCCTTCACTGACTTTAGCCTTGTAAGTGGCTGGATTGAAGACAGGCTGATTATCATTTACATCCTTCACTTCAACAATCACATTGGCAACCTCACTCTTTGGCGGATTTCCGTGATCACTTGCTTTGACATCGAATGAATATGCAGCCTGCAATTCACGGTCCAGACTTTCCCTGGTGGTAATAACGCCACTGTTCGGATCGATAGCAAACTCTCGTACGTTACTCAAAATTGTGAAGGATATCCTTCCATTTTCACCAATGTCTACATCTGTGGCCGTCACTTGACCGATGCTTGTCCCCACAGGCAGTTCCTCTTCAATAGACAGAGTGTAGGGAGCATACGAGAACGAAGGTGTGTGCTTGTTGATATCTGAAACATTGATATACACCTCAGCTGTATCAAATTTATTGTCAACATCTGATGCTCGTATAGTCAGGATGTACCTGGTTTGAGTTTTATAATCCAGGAGCTTTTGTAACGTGATCCAACCATTCTCTCTGCTAATCATGAAAGTCTGGTCATTGTTTCCGCTTTGAATTTGGTAGGTCAGTGTGGGAAATTGTTGAGCATCTGCATCTGTAGCAGTGACTTGGATAATCTGCTTGTACTGTGGTGTATCCTCAGGTAAAACTATGCTGTAAGTTTTGGGTGAAAAAATGGGATTGTTATCATTTATGTCATTGATTGTTATTTCTACAGACGCTCTTGCAGACCTCGGCGGTTTGCCATTATCTTTCACTTCGACTGTGAACGAGTAACTGGCCTTCAATTCTCTGTCCACAGGAGCGCGGATTGAAATCTGTCCACTCACACTATCCATCGCGAATGGAAAATCAGGCTGAACATCAACCAATGAGTACATCAGACGGGCATTTTCGCCAGAATCGCTATCTAAAGCTTTAACAGTCAGTACGCTTGTACCGATAGGCGTTCCCTCCAACACAGAGCCTCTGTACACAGCTCCTGGGCTCTGGAAGTATGGATCGTTGTCATTCAAATCCAGCACCTGTATCCACACATTGGTGATGTTAGATTTGGCAGTTTGGCCCTGATCAGATGCCTTTATTTGAAGCCTGAAATCAGTGTTTGTCTCATAGTCAAGTGGCTTTTGAACAGACAACTGGCCAGTGGTGGGATCAATGATAAATGTGTTGCTTGGATTTCCAGATGAGATGCTGTAGATAATATTCTTATTGAGTCCTTCGTCAGCATCTGTTGCAGAAACTTGTAAAATAACTGGTTTGCTTGAAACATCCAGGTTTTCTGTAACATTAATAGCGTAGGATGACTGCAGAAACTGTGGAGTATTGTCATTTTCATCATTGACGGTGATTTCGATTGTTGCAGTTGATGATCGCTGTCTCCCAACTGTTGCTTGGTCCACAGCCTGAACAATGAGAGTGTAATTTGCCTGTGATTCTCTGTCAAGGACTTTCAGAGTGGAAATGCTTCCTGATGTAGGATCAATTCGGAACATAGTTGAGCTTGGCGGAGAAATGATACTATATCGTATATCAGCATTTTCACCCAAGTCACCATCCATTGCACGAACAGTAGTGATGACAGTATTCACAGGCAGGTTCTCCGGTTTGTTGACTGTGTAAGTTTGTTTATCAAAAGTAGGTGTGATGTCGTTTTCATCATTGACAGTGACTGTTAATGTCGCAACTGCAGACTTTCTGAAAACACTGTTGTCAGTAGCGGTCACATAGAACATATGGACTGGGATGGCCTCTCTGTCAAGCAACTGTTTTGTAGTGATTTGTCCAGAAATAGGATTTATTACGAACATGTCCATACTCTGTGTATTACGAATAGCTGTCAAACTGTAGGTCAGCTTACCATCATCCCCAGAGTCAGGGTCTGTCGCTGTGATCGTGATGACTGGTGTCCCAACTGGAAGGTTTTCCATGATAGAGGTGTTGTAATCAGACCTTGCAAACTGTGGATCTGAGGACCTTGTCTGTCTCTTGAGTCTTGAAGAATGAGAATTTGTTGTCACTACCAAAAAATCGTAACTTTTGAAACCAAAAGGGCGCAAAATCACCTTGGCATAAAGGGGTAAAACGTTCTTTCCACACATTGTTAAGTGTGTGGGTATTACCATTTCAGGTCTATAGAGACATCGATCTTGTGTTGACACTATTTCATATGAACTGGTTTTTAAAGTATATAAATCTTTATTTGATCTGTCTTGGATTTGAATATCACATATATTCTGTTTAACAACACTTGGGAAAAAATCTTTCAATGCTATGATACTGTTATCCTTATTAAGGCAGTACAAATACTGAGTTGTGTAAAATAATTTACTGAATATCACAATTTCAAATGAATACTTCTCTTGAACATTATGCAGGGGGCTGCTCTGCATTGATTTTCCACATGGTGAATTTAGAAAACTTATTGCAAGAGCCAATTTTGTAGAGTTCAATGCAGTAAGTTCTTTCAAGTTTATATGATATGTTGCCAAGATTTGGATTTCTAATGGATTGCTATGAATGTTATTGCAAAAGTCTTTATTGTTTCTAATATACAGCACTCCAGAGTTATAATTCATAATGAAAACGTCTCCAATATCTGTGATACCAGCAACATTATACACCCACCCCTCCCCCAAGCTGGCATTGAATACCACATGTGTCTCATCTTCTTTGAACGATTTGTAATCGAACGTCACTTCTACACAATTCACCACCGGCACATATAAAATGTACAACAATGCAGCGAAATCCAATAGAAACTTTTTCCACCCCATATTTTCTCTTATTCCGATCACTACACCTGTAATTCCAAAGTGTGAATCAAGATTCGCCAACTTTCATGAACATCACGCGAACCTATACCATCATATCAATACCTAAATCAGTTTACTTTATTCCGACTTTTGTTGAAAGATTCGAATTATTTCAATATTTACAAACAGCGCCGCTATAGCATTTCGTCAAGCAAAATGCAGACGACACTTTCCTAATTATTTAATTCATTAGAATTGATAAGATTGAAGTCACTAGCGTGCATAAAACACACAACATAAATTACACATTCACTTTTTTATGACCTCTCCTATGCTCAAAATTTCCTTGTAATCAATACTAGTAACCCAAAATCCAAACTGAAATGGCTACGATCGAGTTCAATACTATCGGGGCTGTTCCATTGTCCTCCCTTGTAGTTTTAGCGACACATGTCACGGTCTAGCGGCTTCCTTTGAAGATGTTCACACCTGAGTGAGTGTCACAAGCGAAGCATTCCAAGGGAGACAAATGCATGTCAAGTCGGAATTTGAAGTGCATAAACTGTTCCCCTTTATTGTTTTTTTAATCCCTGAATTGGTTTGGGTTCAGTGGTCATGTACTGTATGTCCGTTTGAACAATTTCAATCTCAATCAATAGCCTAAATCAGGAACCTATATTGTGTTTGTATAGGTCCCTGCTTAAATGTGCGCATCGAAGGCATTTCACCAGAATAAATAATACATTGAAACAATGCGTAGTCTCGTTTTATGCCAAGCATAATTATGTTAATATAGTCACAATATTTAATGGACGAAACCGTTAAGAAAATAAACCATGCCAAAAAATGTTATTCGATACACGCCTCCAGTGGGATTCGAACTCACGTATTGCAAAACATAGCCTACTTGAGAATGATAATTATACAATACAGAGAACTCCCATTATTGATTATGCACATGCGTATATGGGTATTAAATATACATTCTATGTATAACTGTTTTACAGCTACAACTGAGTTTTCGGTACACTTTATAAGAGTTCCAAGGGACCAGCTGAAATTTTGTAAAAAGAAGCGTTGAATGAGCATTCATAAAAACGAGGCATTATGCACTTTTAAAATTACTGTAACGTTAACTATTGTTCTCAGCAGACAAGGACAGTCACACACTGGCCATGGCAGACCACAGATAGAAATTAATACAACATAAATATACTTGTATGTCGTATTTATAAAGATATAGAATATATTAATGCCGTCGCATTATGTCCAACGTTCCGATGTTTCACATCAATGGAATAATTTATGCAACTTTTTATTATAATTAGTAATTATTAAACATTACTTCATTATACTATACATAATATATGAATTAAATAAATTCCTAAATAAAGCATAACATTTGTCAAAAATCAGCCATTGATGTTTGCACGTGTCACTATTAAAGATGGCATATGCTTGATTAGCACGTTTATTGGAAACTTGATTGCCGCTTTGATTGGAGTAATTAGTACAGCGTATGCCAGGAATGTGAACGACAGCTTGCTGCAGAATAAAAGAACAACAACGGGGAAAACACCGTATTGGTCTTCTTTTAATTGAAATAATGAGAACGGCATAAAATGCCTATAATAAACCCAAATATTAAGCAAAACCAAAACATCGTTCAACACTTCACAACAACCTCTCAGGAATTGTATGTATTGATACTCTGAAGATTTTTTCTGTTACTATCTGCAGATGATATGGTATTGTTCGCTAAATCACCAGAAACACTTAAAATTATGCTAAAAGATGTTGAAAATTATTGCGATGCATGGGGGCTAAACATAAGTGTCTCAAAAACAAAAGCTATGGTTTTTGAAAGGGGAAGGGCTACAAAGTTTGAGCGATATATATATATATATATATATATATATATATATATATATATATATATATATATATATATACCAATATATAGTGCCAGTTACGCGGTCTCGGTAGTTTTCAGACTGTACTTACGAGGTCAATATAAAAAACGGGGTCTATATACAACCCCGCATTCTAGGCTCCTTTAATTACTATGAGGGGGGTGTAGGGGAGGTAATGCAATCAAATCTCACAATAAGGTCTTAAATCGAAAACCACAATCAGGTCTGAAATTGAAATTGTATATACCTCGCAAATAAGTTCGCTATATATTTCCTTGTATAAGACGTTAAATAAATGACGTATTTATATACAATAATAATAGTAGGTACCCCTATATACCTTAATTCGTGTTTATATCGGATAAAAAAGGGTATGGAGATACATGTATTTAAAGTGGGAACCCCATAACCTATTTCTAAATCAGAGACCCCGTAACTGGCCATATGTGTGAATATATATATATATATATATATATATATATATATATATATATATATATATATATATATATATATATATATATATATATATATATATATATATATATATATATATACCTTACCTTAGTTGAAACTGTAAGTTTGTTCAAATACCTAGGCATAAACTTGTTTAAAAATGGTAAATCCCAAAAATTGATCGCACAACAAGCATCATTTTCATTTAGTAAATTATGTCAGATATTTGATGCAAATGATTTACCAACCTAGCAAAGAATACAATTATTTTGACTCCCTGGTTGGCACAATCCTAAATATCTGCTCTGAAACATGGGAATCCATCAAACAAACGACATTGAATTAATACACACATTTTTTTTAGACATTTCTTGGACTAAAAAAATCCACAAACTCATCCGCACTGTACGGAGAACTCGGTAGGATCCCTTTTCATATGTCGCCAAAATAATGCGCTTAAATATTGGTATAAACTGATCTATTTACACAACGATCACATTGTAACAAGGTATATAACATGCTTAAAAGAGATACGCTAAGGAACAGAATTAATGTCAAAAACAATTGGGTATCGAATATAAGGGAATGTCTCGTAACTGATGGTTTTGGTGAAATTTTGAATACAGAAAATTTAGATTTAACCACTCTTGAAATTGTTAAAAGGCGATTTATAGATAGTTGTCTCCAACCCTGGCATTTCGACGTAAATGCATCATGTAAAATAAAAACATATTTTCTTGTTAAACAAGAACTCAAATTAGAGCCATATTTGCGAACAATTCATAAAAAGAAATACAGATTTGCTCTTGCAAGATTCAGAACATCCTCTCATAAACTTGCTATTGAATCCGGCAGACACACGAGCATGCCCTTGAATGGACGAACCTGTCGATTCTTTAACATTAACCAAATAGTATAAGACCGGGTTCGTGAACATCGCTGCAAAATTGTTTAAGTAATGGCTGTTCAAAGCGATGCACCCTGTTTTCAGGTGATTTCGAGTTGAATACCTTGTTATATATATATTTGATAGTGATTTTTTTTTCAGAAAAAAAATGATTTTTTCGTTATAATATGATTATTTATCATTTAAAATAATGTTTTCACTAATTAATATCATAGCCACACGCTAATCACATGTGCGTTTTAGTACATTTTCTGTACCCGGCTTACATTTAAAAGGACCTTTTCACGTTTTGGTAAATTGACAAAATACAAAAATCAGCTTCGCAAATTTGCGTTTAAGTTATGAACTTTGTGAGGAAACAGTTATACTGAACATTTACCATGCTCTAAAATATCCATTATATGCATCTTTTTACGGTTTAAAATTCTGAAGCGTTGCAACGCGAAACGTTTGAATAATTTGTATAGTTCTGTTGTTGTCGTTGAATTGTGTGATATTACGAGGATTGCATATATAAAGTATAAAATTCCTATTTCATTGTATGAGCGCGGATGGCCGTGTGGTCGAAGCGATAGCCTTTTACTCCAGGGGTTAGTGGTTCGAGCACAGTTAAGGATTCCTTTTTTCTTTCTTTCTTTTTTTTTTCTGGACCTTTTTAGATCCAATGTTTACATTTATTAATATAAAGCATTTACTGACAAACGTCAACTACATGCCAAAATCTGTGAAAATGCGCCTTTAAGAAGTACCCGAGCCGACAATGACGAATCGCGGTCTTGTAACCTATGATATTCATGGCGGTATCACGCCTATTAAGTGCTATTTTCACGACTTTTAATTTAAATAGCGTTTTCGGATAGTTCTAAAGAAGAAAAGTTATAAACACAGAGACGTAGATCAACGGCTCTGGCAAACAAAAGCATACACAGATTTGAATAGTATACATGATATTTTAGCGTAACTGTAAGATCACTTATGAATACTTGCGAACAAAATAGGATTGATGCAAAAGTATGAATCGTTATGTTTAAATATCCGAAATGTTAGCATGTTTTCAAAATGTCAGTTGATTTCGAAAATTATATTTTTTCTGCTCTTTCGAACGTCTTCATGTGCAGATAAGCAGACTGTCTTTTGACCATTTTTGTACTGAAAGCAAAAAAGGAATATGACAGTTTAAATGCTGATCCACAACATTGCAAACCATTATTTCAAAATGGCAAATATATGATATATTGTCTGTGGTTCCATTTGTATCTAATTATTTTAAATAAATCTCATCTTGTTTTATCTGGATTTGTTCTCCTCCATCACATTAACACTATGCATTTAGATATGCTGTTCAGATCTAAAAAATTTCTGTTAGAATAGAACAACCTTGTAAGTCATTGCTCTAATTACAAAAAAACGATAAAAAATATTTATTTGTGAATGATTATAATTGTATCGGGGTGTGCTTATGCTGCAACAGTGCTCAAGCTAGGCTAGAATAAAAGGTTGCAGCACCTCAACGTCTCACCCTACCCCCTCCAAACCCCACCATGCCCTTTTTATATGATCACATGATTTGTTTGAAGCTTCAAAGTATTCATTAAAATTGTACAGTGAAACTTATTTTCATTATTTATAGAAACAATGTTTTAAATGATTGACAATACTTTTGCAAGCTTTTTTCTAAAAAAATATGTTGAATTATATAAACATTTAACTTGCATATCAGCTTTTTATTCAATAATTGATTGCAATTGTTTTCTGGGTTGAAACAGCTGGTTTCTTGGCAGGACTTCTCTTTTTAGCTCGGCGTATTTGGAGAAAACCCGAGGTATTGTCATAGTCAGCTCATCATGTCCTCCGCTATCCGTGTCGTGCTAAAACCTTAACATTTTGTTAAGGTTTTGAACATTGGCTCTAAAATCAAATTGCTTCCACCTACAACTTTGAAACTATACCTATAATATACTGCCAAGCGCCCTTTAGAGCATTATAGGCAGAGGGACATTATCGAGCCCATTTCCTGGGAAGAACCAGTACTTGGTGTCTTTGGAGGAGATAATGAGAACGCTCCCCGAGTAGGGAGCGAACCCAAGAACTCCCGATCGCAAAGCGGACACCTCATCCACTACACCACTGCAATCTTAACTTCATATGTAGATGCTCCTTGATGAGTTCTACACGCCACACCCATTTTTTGGTCACTAGGTCAAAGATCAAGGTCACTGTGGCCTTTAATTTATTCAAAACTGCACCCGTAGCCGAGCATGGCACTGGTTATGCGGTGCTCTTGTTAGAAATTGTTTTGCTTTGGAAACAAGAGATGTGTTCGTCAGAAACACAATGCCCCCTATTGCGCCGCTTTGAAATTTTTTTTTTTGACCTTTGACCATGAAGGATGACCTTGACCTTGAACTTCCACCACTCAAAATGTGCAGCTTCATGAGAACGCCACTTTGATTTTTTTTCTTTGTTTACCTTTGACCTTGAAGGATAACCTTGACCTTTAACTTCCACCACTCACAATGTGCAGCTTCATGAGAACGCCGCTTTGATTTTATTTTTTTTACCCTTGACCTTGAAGGATGACCATGACCTTGAACTTCCACCACTCAAAATGTGCAGCTTCATGAGATACACATGCATGCCAAATATCAAGTTGCTATCTTCAATATTGAAAAAGTTATGGCCAATGTTAAAGTTTTTTGACGGACAGACGCCATATATTAGACATTTGACCTTGAAGGATGACCTTCACCTTTCACCACTCAAAATGTTCAGCTCCATGAGATACACATGCATGCCAAATATCAAGTTGCTATCTTCAATACTGAAAAAGTTATGGCCAATGTTGAAGTGTTTGGACGGACGGACAGACGCCATATATTAGACGTTTGACCTTGAAGGATGACCTTGCCCTTCACTTTTCACCACTCAAAATGTGCAGCTCCGTGAGATGCATATGCATGCCAAATATCAAGTTGCTATCTTCAATATTGAAAAAGTTATGGCCAATGTTAAAGTTTTCGGACGGACAGATGCCATAGATTTGACATTTGACCTTGAAAGATGACCTTGACCTTCACCTTTCACCACTCAAAATGTTCAGCTCCATGAGATACACATGCATGCCAAATATCAAGTTGCTATCTTCAATAGTGAAAAATGTATGGCAATGTTAAAGTTTTTGGACGGACGGACAGACGCCATATATTAGACATTTGACCTTGAAGGATGACCTTCACCTTTCACCACTCAAAATGTGCAGCTCCGTGAGATGCACATGCATGCCAAATATCAAGTTTCTATCTTCAATAATGCAAAAGTTATGGCCAACGTTAAAGTTTTTTTTTCGGACGGACGGACAGACTGACATACACACACTGACATACACACATACTGACATACACACATAGTGACTGACAGACAGTTCAACTGCTATATGCCACCCTACTGGCAACATAAAAAAGTGTACACTTGGAAACAGTATAAGTATATATACAGTACATGTATAACATCAACCACTCAAATCCCTTGAAACTATGCCATGGCTGATTTTGAAATATTTGTTGGGTCTGTTATCCCTCAATTTTATCTGTAATGGATTCCAAAACCTTGGAGTATGAGAAAAGGGTCAGGACTGTGTTGCCAGAACCAAACCATAACTTTAGGTCTATAGTGATTGAATGGATGTGCTTGTTAACTGAATCGTATCTGTTACACTTTTAATACGTTACTGGACATTTAATGAATTGTATCTGTTGCAGTTTAGTTTTAATACGTCACTGGAAATTTTGCCATCATGGGGAAAGAGAAAGCTGGCTTTTTAACTCCTAAAGCCATTGCAAATCGCATCAAAGCCAAGGGTTTGCAGAAACTGAGGTGGTATTGTCAGATGTGTCAGAAACAGTGTCGAGATGAGGTAAGAGTCATGTCAGTAAGGTTGTGGTACACAGAATATATTATATACAGAGTTTACATCTTAAATTTATGATATATTTTTTGGCCCCCTTATGCCCCAAATAGGGTGGCATATAGCAGTTGAACTGTCCGTCAGTATGTCAGTCTGTCCGTCTGTCCGTCCGTCCGAAAAAAAACTTTAATGTTGGCCATAACTTTTTCACGATTGAAGATAGCAACTTGATATTTGGCATGCATGTGTATCTCATGAACGTGCACATTTTATGTTGTGGAAGTTCAAGGTGAAGGTCATCCTTCAAGGTCAAATAAAAATTATTATTTCAAAGCGGCGCAGTAGGGGGCGTTGTGTTTCTGACGAACACATCTCTTGTTTTAATTTTAAATTAGTATTTGAGCTAAGAATGTATCATAAATAAGCAAGACTGCATGCTTTTCATGATTCTTAACTTTTGATGTGTTGTAAGTGTGTACTGCCTTGATGTCAACTCGTTTTCTACAGTGTTTCAAATCGAATCAATTAATGAAACATTTACTTTAAATACATTAAAATTCATTCACAGCTTGTTTTTTTATTAGCGAGGCTGTTTTCGGAGAAAACCCCAGCTATTGTCATAGCCAGCTCGTCTACGTTCGCCGTAGGTGTCGTGCTAAAACCTTAACATTGGCTCTAAAATCAAAGTGCTTCCACCTACAACTTTGAAACTTCATATGTAGATGCACCTTGATGAGTTCTACACGCCACACCCATTTTTGGGTCACTAGGTCAAAGGTCAAGGTCACTGTGACCTCTAATGTCAAACTTTAACATAGGCTCTAAAATCAAAGTGCTTCCATCTACAACTTTGAAACTTCATATGTAGTTACACCTTGATGAGTTCTACATGCCACACCCATTTTTGGGTCACTAGGTCAAAGGTCAAGGTCACCGTGACCTCTAATATAACACTTTAACAAAAACCTTAACATTGCCTCTAAAATCAAAGTGCTTCCACCTACAACTTTGAAACTTCATATGTAGATGCACCTTGATGAGTTCTACACGCCACACACATTTTGGGTCACTAGGCCAATAGGTCAAGGTCACTGTGACCTCTAAAAAAAAATTAAAAAAATCTGACAAGCTTTCGCAGCCGAGCGTGGCTGCCGTTATGCGGTGCAATATGTTTGTCATATTGTGACTTCGATTTCGTACCAGGATATTTTTAAGACAATCATATTGTTACTTCTTATTCATACCATTCTTGATTTTAGAAAATAAAATCTTACTTTAAATTCATACCAGGATACATGTAGCTTTGAGAGAATCATATTGTTTCTAAAAATTTATAAGAGGATGGTTTTGAGACAATCATATTTTTTCTTAAAATTTATAAGAGGATTGTTTTTAGACAATCGTATTGTTACATTAAATTCTTACCCCACAAGAATGTAATCATATGAAAAATTAACCAAGAACCAAGAAGTTGTGTCAATTTGGTATTGGTTTGTGTTTGATATTGTATAAGAATGGATTAGTAATAGGGATATCTACTGGTACAGGTTTGTCCTACTTGATTGTTATAATCTTGCAAGGCTTAAAATATTTTGTCCTACTTGATTGTTATAATCTTGCAAGGCCTCACATATTTTGTCCTACTTGATTGTTATAATCTTGCAAGGCTTCACATATTTTGTCTTACTTGATTGTTATAATCTTGCAAGGCCTCACATATTTTGTCCCACAGGTGGTTAGCGTGTTGCTATGATATTAATTAGTGAAAACATCATTTTGAATGATAAATAATCATATTATAACGAAAAATTAACTTTTCTGAAAAAAAAAATCCACTATCAAATATATATATAACAAGGTATGCAACTCAAAATCACCCCAAAACGGGTAGCATCGCTTTGAACAGTCATATCTTCATCAATTGTGCAGCGATTTTCACGATCTAGGTCTTATTCAACGCAGAAATAAATTTCCTTTCTGGAAATGTATATGTCTTGCAATATTTTTACAAATGCTGGGTCAACTTTTAAGAAATAACACGATACACAACTCGCATGACCCAGTTTACAATGATCATGCAGTCTTTATGAATGAAAGCTCCAGTTGTAAAGACACACCTCCGCATTGGAACTAATGAAATCACTCGTGTGTTTAAAATGTCAGTTAGATGAAATGTATGTAAACAAAGGTTTCAAACCGCGCTGGACAGTTAGTCTTGATGCATAATGTAACAACAAGAACGATAATAATGTTTTTTCATACGTTTTATTGAATTATGGTATCGAGGTACATGAACTTTGTAGGGAAGATGCCCTTTACTCTGTGAAGATTTCAGTTTTAAAGTCTGCATGATCATTGTCAACTGGGTCATGCGAGTTGTGTATCGTGTTATTTCTTAAAAGTTGACCCAGCATTTGTAAAAATATTGCAAGACATATACATTTCCAGAAAGGAAATTCATTTCTGCGTTGAATAAGACCGAGATGGTGAAAATCGCTGCACAATTGATGAAGATATGGCTGTTCAAAGCGATGCACCCCGTTTTGGGGTGATTTTGAGTTGCATACCTTGTTATATATATATTTGATAGTGATTTTTTTTTTCATAAAATTTAATTTCTCGTTATAATATGATTATTTATCATTCAAAATGATGTTTCCACTAATTAATATCATAGCCACACGCTAACCACCTGTGTTTTGTTCTACTTGATTGTTATTATCTTGCAAGTCCTCACATATTTTGTCCTACTTGATTGTTATAATCTTGCAAAGCCTCACACATATTTTGTCGTTTATGAAGAACCAACAACCTTGAATGGGCTCCAAGCAAGTAAAATAGGTTCATCTGGTCAATCTTTCAGAATGGCTTCAAATGTCACATGATGTCGGAGTCCCATCAGAGGCAGCTGCTGCTTTTTGCAGAAAACCCGGATGAATACATTGACACATTTTCCAAGTAATTATTTAAAAATCTAATCTATGTTTTTTTTAATTCATAAGTTATTATACCCACACAAACGAAGTTTAGGGGGTATATAGGAGTGAGCTTGTCTGTCTGTCTGTCGGTTGGTCAGTTGGTCGGTCCGTATTACGTGTCCGCTCTATAATTCAAGTTGTTTTCATCTGATCTTCACCAAACTTGGTCAGATGTTGTATCTAGATGATGTCTAGATCAAGTTCGAAAATGGGTCATGCTGGGTCAAAAACTAGGTCACAGGGTCATTTAGTGCATTTTAAACATTGAGCATGGTGTCCGCTCTCTTATTCAAGTAGTTTTCATCCGATCTTCACCACACTTGGTCAGAAGTTTTATAGATGGTCTGTAGGTCAAGTTCGAACATGGGCCATGCCGGGTCAAAAACTGGTCACGGGGTCACTTAGTACATTTTAAACATTAAGCATGGTGTCCGCTGTTTTTTGTAAAGACAACATGCAAAATATTGTGTGTAAATGTGGCATGTGGGGGTATTTGTCACGTCTGTGACAAAGCTCTAGTTGTTATGGGCTTGGTTCTGTGTCTAATGTTTATGCTTTTTTTCACCTTCTCTGTTTTAATAGTATTTAGGATAGGCAAAGAAAATATTTTTAATGGAATAAACTCCAAAGACAACAAGTTGACACCAAAGAATTTGATGAAAAACTCAGTTGCAAGAAATATGAGCGTGTTGTGTAAACAATATCTAAGTAAGTGGTACAATCATATTAATTCAGGGACTTTCAAGACGGATATTTGGAACTGTTACGGCGCAGGTTCGGCACAAAGCGTGTGCACTGCAATGTCGTGTACCAGGAGTACATCTCCCAGAGGGATCACACCCACATGAACTCAACCCAGTGGGAGACACTTACGGACTTTGTCAAGTGGCTTGGACGGGAAGGTGAATTGGATTTCACTATAATATTTTGTCTTTTCAATTCCCAAATTATTTCATGATGTTGATGTTTCTGTTTTTGATGACCATGTGTTGCTGTTTTGTTGTGAATTATAGTTTAACATAGCAAACATGTTCAATAAATCTTGCATTTATTATAAAAGTAAATTAACCCTTTCCCTCTCAAAAGCAAAGTGAAAATGGCTATGTGCAAACAGCAAAAAACCAGAACAGCCAGCGAGTAACTCGCAGTTTGTTCAGGTTTTATGATGTTTGCTGCTCATCAGTATGTACGGGTTTGAGATGAAGCTTTAAAAACTTGAATCTAGTAAGAAAGGTCTTTAATTGACTTTAACTTTCTAAGGGACTACAAGTGCGTCAAACTACGTATCATAAGTGGTAAAGGGTTTACAATATATTAAAATGAGGCAAAATAAAATTTCTTGTAGCAAGAAAAATCAGGGAATTTTACATTGTAATTTCAGTGGATTATAATACCAGTAAGTTACTGTATTTAGAGTTTAACCCATTTATGCCTAGCGTCTAGAAAAAAGGCCTTGGCAAACAGCGTAGATCCAGATGAGACGCCACATGATGCGGCGTCTCATCAGGGTCTGCGCTGTTTGCTTTAAGGAATTTCTGTAAGAAATATTCTAAATAAAGAAATATAGATATACTAGACACCCTTAATTTTTGAAATAAATTGCTCCACTTTAGAAGGATGTGAGAGTACACTGGGCATAAATGGGTTAATGTGGGATGTTTCAGGTCACTGTGAGGTGGATGACACAGAGAAGGGCTGGTTTGTCAAGTACATTGACAGGGACCCTGAGACCATCAAGAAACAGGAGCAGTGTAGGCATTCTTATCTCAGACATGAATGTGCTGTTCAGGGGAACCACTGAACGAAAGTGTCCAAATATTTCTTTTATGCTTGTTAAAATATTTCTTCTTTTGTTTGCTTTTGCTTTGAAGTACTTCTTAGGCAGCAACTAATAAAGTACACATACAATTTGAAAAAATGAATAATTGCCAACTTAACGTCTTTGTCCTTGCCCCTTAGCATTAACAATGATCCTGGAGAATGGCATGACATTCTAGGGTCTTGATTTTTCCTCATTTCAGCTTATTTCTTCATTTTCAATATCACACTTATTTAACACACTTTTTGTCAGCAAAGAATGTGTGGATTGAACCACTTCCAACTTTCTCATGAGATTAAATTTAAACTTTACATACTAGTATTTCATCACCCCGTAAAGCGTGCTGATGTTTAAGACCTTTTCATCCCCAATCATCCAAACATGCCTGAGTTAAATGCCCTTGAACATAGCTCAGAAAGTGATGCTGGATGCTCATCATATATGTGACTAAGCTATTGTTGGTTCTGTGCATCATACCCCCACAAACGAAGTTAAGGGGGGTATATAGGAGTGAACTTGTCTGTCGGTCGGTCTGTCTGTCGGTCCGTATTAAGTGTCCGCTCAAGTAGTTTTCATGCGATCTTCACCAAACTTGGTCAGAAGTTGTATCTACATGATGTCTAGGCCAAGTTCAACATGGGCTTTGCCGGGTCAAAAACTAGGTCACGTGGTCACTTAGTGCGTTTTAAACATTCAGCATGTTGTCCGCTCTCTAATTCAAGTAGTTTTTATCCGATCTTCACCAAACTTAATCAGAAGTTGTATCTAGATGATCTTAAGGCCAAGTTCGAACATAGCCCTTGCCGGGTCAAAAACTAGGTCAAGGGGTCACTTAGTGCGTTTTTTAACATTCAGCATGGTGTCCTCTCTCTTATTGAAGTAGTTTTCATCCGATCTTCACCAAACTTGGTCAGAAGTTTTATCTAGATGATCTGAAGGCCAAGTTCGAACATGGGCCATGCCAGATCAAAAACTAGGTCACAGGGTCACTGAGTATGTTTTACACATTGAGCATAGTGTCCGCTCTCTATTTCAAGTAGTTTAAATCCGATCTTCACCACACTTGGTCAGAAGTTGTAACTAGATGATGTGTAGGACAAGTTCGAACATGGGCCATGCCGGGTCAAAAACTAGGTCAGGGGGTCACTTAGTGTGTTTTAAACCTCACCATGTTGTCCGCTCTCTAATTCAAGTAGTTTTTATCCAATCTTCACCAAAATTGGTCAGAAGTTGTATCTTGATAATGTCTAGGGAAAGTTTGAATATGGGTCATGCCGGGTCAAAAACAAGGTCACATGGTCACTTAGTGCGTTTTAAACATCACAATGTTGTCCGCTCTATAATTCAATTAGTTTTCATCCAATCCTCACCAAACTTGGTCACAAGTTTTATTTAAATGATCTCTAGGACAAGTTTGAACATGGGCCATTCCGGGCCTAAAACTAGGTCACTGGGTCACTAAGTGCATTTTTTAACATTCAGCATGGTGTCCGCTCTCTAATTCAAGTAGTTTACATCTGATCTTCACCAAACTTGGTCAGAAGTTTATTGAGATGATCATAAGGCCAAGTTAGAACATGGGCCTTTCTGGGTCAAAAACTAGGTCAAGGGGTCACTTAGTGCGTTTTAAAAATTGAGAATGGTGTCTGCTGTTTTTTGTGAAGACGACATGCAAAATATTATGTGTCAATGCGGCATGTGGGGGTATTCGTCAGGTCTGTGACAAAGCTCTAGTTTGTGTTGGTTATGGTAGAATTTTGATTAAAAAAAACAATGTGGGATCATAAAAATTATATTTATGAATTTTATATTGTTCCAAAAATCAAGCATTTTCTTATTTGCTGTTTTTTCATTCTTAAAGGGACTGTCAACCATGATGACGAAGAAAAGAAAAGTTGTAAAAAACCGTATTTTTTTACAATTATTAGTTTATATTGATTAAAATATCACCACTGGTATATTACATTACTTGAACAAAGTTGTTAAGTTTTCATATTTTCAGTATATTCGGTAATAAATTTTACTGGGTATGTCTACCAGGTAACTACCAGTTAACAATAAATAACGCCCGAAGATTGATTATCATCGTCACCTTGTAAACATAGGAATGCAAATTGTGAATGCGTAGTGAATTGTATATATTGTATATATAAAATGATCAATCTACTTGTGTTCTTTATAGTGTGTATATCGTTATGTCACCTATTTTCGCGATGTACTTTCGATTTCACATCGCGAAATTTTATTACCAAATATACTAAAAATATGAACTTTTTTCAAGTTATGTAATATACATGTCGTGATATTCTAATCAATATAAACTAATAATTGTAAAATAATACAGTATTTTACAACTTGTCTTTTCTTCGTCCTCGTGGTTGACAGTCCCTTTAAGATGCGCTATTTGGTATGTTTAGTTAAATATAAGTTTGTTATGCAAAGAAAATCTTAACCACAAGCTTAGCAATTTGTTCTGACAGGGTTTAATGCAGAGCAAATAAACATATATGTATTTGACAGTTAATTGGTATTTATTTATCCCATCATTTTCTCACCTATTTGTCGTAGTTAAAAAAAAAAAAATTTAATTAAAGGAGGAAAAACCAAGAGAAACAACAAAAACAAGAAAACACATCTAATGACGTTTTAAAAATGACAAAATGAAGTTATAATCCAATTCGTTGTTGCTGTTTTAAACAAAGTAGAAATACAGATTTGTTGTTATACTGGAGTGTTAATACAGGTTGATGGATTAAAATGAAAAAAACGCCCTTAACTCTTTCAGTGCTGGAACCGAAGTTTGAAGGCCTTTGCAAACAGTTTGGATCTAGATGAGACGCCACAAAACGCAAAACGTTGCGTCTCATCAGGATCCAAACTGTTTGCTATTCTGATAGTATTCTTTGAAAAAAAATCGAAAAAAATGCTAATTTTAGAAATTCAGCAGACAATATTTTAGCAGACAACAAATTTCCCAGCATGCAAAGGTTTAATAACTCCAAACGGATTTCAGTGAAGGCCAAGGAGCGTATGGACATGGATGACAACGAGAGGGCGGCCCGGATGATACAGGAGCAGGTGGAGCGGGGAATGAAGGCAGAGAGGAACGCACACGAGGCCGAGTACACGGAACTGAAACGGGACAACGAGGAGGAGAAAGGTGGGACCAGGCTGCGGGGGATGGAGGGAATAAAAATGAGCCTTGCTCTGGGAAAGTGGGGCTTAATGCAAGTGTCGTCACAGATTAGCCTTTGCAGTCTGCACAGGCTCATCTGGGAGGACACTTTCTACCTTAACTGGATTTTTGCTATGAAGTGACTTACTTTAAACAGAAAAATAGCATAAAAGCGTTGTCCTTGTTTGTGTTTAAATATATATTGATATATCTTATAATTATAATGTTATCATTTTATTATTTGACTAAATAAGAGCAACAACTTATTAACACCTTATTGATGCTAAACCATTAATTGTAAGATAGACATTTAATTTGGTGTCCCTCATTGATCAAATAGAAATGGTACTGAGATTTAAGTTTAATTATTACTTGGATGTTTATTTCTGTTTTCAGTGACAATATGCCTTGGGACTTCAAAGAAAACAGAATTACCAAAGTAAGTTATTATTTTATTTAAATTGAATCAATGATAAATTATATATAATTAAATGTACATGTATCTGTAAAATTTATACATTAAAAAAACATGTTATTATTTGGTTTACTTTGAAATGTCTTTTAATACGGTAATAAATCATGAGGTATTGCTATATGCTGACGCTGTACCAAGATATACAAAGTCAAGGCATTCATTAGTTTTCTTGTAAAGAATGTTCATACAGAAAATGTATAACATTTATTATAAACTTTAAATGGAATAATTTGAAACAATATAAAAAATAGGCAATACAAGATATGATGTGTAAAATGTGTAATAGAAGGGTTTGACAATAATACTGGATAGCGGTAGCTCATGGCTTGTTCAGTAGTTGGTCATCAAAAAATACCACTTGCCTACTTGATTGTAGGTTTGAGTTTTTAGCTCACCTTAGTATGTAATGCTCCAAGTGAGCTATTGTGATCATCCTTGGTTGTGGGATATGCTGCAACTTTCTCTCAAGAGGCAACCTGTTTTACCCAATCTTGATGAAACATGGTCAGAACGTTTATCTCAAGAATAGTTCAAGTCTGGGTCACATGCATCCAAAAACTAGGTCAACAAGTCAAATCTTAAAAAAATCTAGATTAAAAAAACAACAAAAAACTCATTATTACAACTCTGCAGGCCACACTTACATCTCAATCTTGATGAAACTGTGCAGTCTGCACAGGCTAATCTGAGACAACACTTTAATACGCACATGCGTTAAGCCCTGTTTTCCCAGAACAAGGCTCATTTACTGCTTTTATTCACCACATAGCATGACAAACTAGCTGCTTTTATTCACCAAATAGCATGACAAACAAGCTGCTTTTATTCACCAAATAGCATGACAAACAAGCTGCTTTTATTCACCACATAGCATGACAAACAAGCTGCTTTACTATCCATAGGCCTGTTCCAGTGGAAAATGTCTTCAAAGGGCCATCTGGGAAAGAAGACAATAGTCAAGGCCAGAAAGACTCGAAAAAACTCTCAACGGGTGATAAGCGTAAATCAGCCTTGGATGAAATAATGGAGCACGAGGAGAAAATGAAGGAAAAGAAGAACAGAAAAGACTATTGGTTACATGAGGGAATTGTTGTGAAAGTGATCTCAAAAAAGCTTGGTGATAAATATTATAAAAAGAAAGGATATGTCAAAGTAAGTTGTTTAGTGTTTTACAAAAATTTATTGATAACAGGTTATAAAAGTCTAGAAAGAGTTTTTAAGACAAATTGTTGTTGTTATGTTGCTGGAAAATTGATTCTTACGTGAAATAACTTGTTACGATTTGAACTATATTGTACAGATTCAGAAATAATTTGGGTAGTAAACATACAATTAAATTACATATTTATTTTTACAATCTCAGTTTCTCTGCTTGTAGTACCTCTCATTTTTTTCGATGAAAAAGTGTTTTTAAAGTTTATTGATTAAATGAGTTTATGATTTTATCAATTTCAAAACAGAGATACTGAGGTTGATTATGATGGTGATGTTATTATTATTAGCTCGGCTGTTTTCTGAGAAACCCGAGGTATTGTCATAGCCAGGTCGTCTTCCAGCGTTGTGCTAAAACCTTTACATTTTGTTAACCTTTTGAACATTGGCTCTTAAATCAAAGTGCTTCCACCTACAACTTTGAAACTTCATATGTAGATGCACCTTGATGAGTTCTACATGCCACACCCATTTTTGGGTCACTAAGTCAAAGGTCAAGGTCACTTTGACCTCTAAAAAAAAAAAATTCTGACAAGCTTTCATTTATTCAAAACTGCACCCGCAGCCGAGCGTTGGCACCCGTTATGTGGTGCTCTTGTATTATTGTAAAACAATAACTACATGTATTGCAGTCAGTGCAGGATGTTTATGGAGCCATTATCAAGATGATTGACAGTGGAGATAAAATCAAGGTGGATCAGTCACACGTGGAAACAGTCCTCCCTGCTACAGGTACCCCAGGAATGTTGTGCACGTAGATTGTTTCAAGAGCATACATGTGTCTTGTTCTGAGAAAACTGGGCTTAATGCATGTGCGTAAAGTGTCATCCCAGATTAGCCTGTGCAGTCTGCACAGACTAATCAGGGACGACACTTTCCGCTTAAACTAGATTTTCGGTAAAAAGTGACTTCCTTTAAACGAAAAATACCATTAAAGCGGAAAGTGTCATCCCTGATTAGCCTGTGCGGACTGCACAGGCTAATCTGGGATGACACTTTACGCACATGCATTATGACCAGTTTTCTCAGAACAAGACACAAATGGAATTGCTTTAAGTTTGACCAAATGGCGTAATTGAAGAGGCTGATGATACACTTGAAACAATAGATTGCCCAAGAATTACTTTAATTATTAAAACTCCTTCTCTTTCATTTTCCAAGGTTCACTAGATGATTTATGAACAATGGGAATATTGTTTTCTCTTGGCTGTGTAAGGAAAACATTTAATGCATAAAAAGTTTTTTATGTGGTATTGGTAAAAACATTGAGTTGTATAATAATTAATAAACTTTGTTTTTCTGCCATATTTTAATAATTGATACAGTCTGTATTTTGTTATAAAAAGGCATTTTAATGTCATAAATACTGACCTGTTATCGTATGCTTATACTTTCCAAGGGGAAATAACTCATCCGGAATTTTAACTGGGAATCCGCCACCTCAATACCGCAACACAGGCCAGGTTAAACATAGTGCAATGCAACCTAGCCAAAAATCGGTAACCAACCCTCTATATTCTTTCCGGATCAACCAGGTGTATACGTGTCTTTTACGGCTCTGAATTAAAATATTGTTTTTCACTTGGTTGATTGGGGTTTTGAATAGATAAATTGTGTTATTTATCTTTTTATTTCTCATTCGGATTAATTTGTGTGGATTTAATGGATTTTGTTTCATTTGTAAAAGGTAAGCCATGCTTGTTTTTATCGAACAATGGTTTATTTCTACCATGCTGGGTGTTTTCAGGCGCGAACGACCACGTGCAAAACGTGCTCTTCTAATACATTGCTAGAACGTGCAAAGCATGTTCTTCTAATGTGTTACGAGATCGTGCAAAGCGTGTTCTTCTATTGACAGATTGTTTATCATTTGCCATTGTGTGCAATAATGATTGTAACGTTCCGTATGACAATCTAATTGATCGTCATTTTATTTTTCATCTGTTTTGAATTAAACTTTTGTTTAATTTATGATCTACGGCAGTATTATTATAATTTTCATTATGGTCAAATAATGATTTTATGTGCCGTATGATAATCTGGTCTGTGACCAGTTTATGGTTGAATATGCTTTGCTCTTGTTTTTCATATATTCGACTACATGATGGTCGCAGAAACAAGAGTGGATAAATACCCGGTGACTTCGCAGATCATGGATGATAGTTGCAGTATCAGTCACCGGGTATCGGGCACGATCGCGACCGTACTATGCTAAGTCTCTTAGACAGTCGGTCAACATCAGACCATATGGCGACACCCGTCAGCCGGTCTTTGCCCGATGGCATTGGTCAAGGACATCGACCAATGCCGGACCATTTGGCATCCGCCATACGGTCATTATCCGGTGACAACACTGGTCATGATATGACCGGTACGTCACCGGGGACGTTGATCACGGACCATTGATCGACGTCTGACCGGCCGGTCCGGTCACCGGTCATGTCACCGGTCCGGTCCGGTCATTGATCACCGGTCCGGTCACCGGTCCGGTCCGGTCACCGGTCATGTCACCGGTCCGGTCACCGGTCATGTCACCGGTCCGGTCCGGTCACCGGTCATGTCACCGGTCCGGTCCGGTCACCGGTCCGGTCATTGATCACCGGTCCGGTCCGGTCACCGGTCCGGTCCGGTCACCGGTCATGTCACCGGTCCGGTCACCGGTCCGGAGGTCACCGGTCATGTCACCGGTCCGGTCACCGGTCCGGTCCGGTCATTGATCACCGGTCCGGTCACCGGTCCGGTCATGTCACCGGTCCGGTCACCGGTCATGTCACCGGTCCGGTCCGGTCACCGGTCATGTCACCGGTCCGGTCATGTCACCGGTCCGGTCATGTCACCGGTCCGGTCCGGTCATTGATCACCGCTCCGGTCACCGGTCAACAGTCATCAGTTAGGCATGCCACCGATAACACCAGTCACCGGTCAAGAAGAAGAATCGGTCTTCTTCATTGAATTATTCTCCTATTCTTCGTTGAATACATTGTCTTCATCAAGGATTAGACATCGGACACGCTCTTCTTCGTCGAGCAGTTCTCATCGTCGCGGCTCTCGTAAGCGATCACGTCGTCACTCACGGAGACGTTATTCTAGAAGATCTCGGTCTCATCGCAGCCGATCCACATCTCGGCCGATCCAGATCTCGACATCGCAGGAAACGAGGACGTCGTCAACCTTCACGTAGACATCAGCGGACTGCATTGAGCACCACTGGATAGTTATCGAACATACCTCTCCTTCATTGAGCAGTTCTCGGCGTTGATACGCTCGTAAGCGATCATGTCAATGCTCACGGAGACAATATTGTAGAAGACAATATTTCCAGCGTAGCCGAACAATATTTCGGCATCGAAGTTATATGGATGTCGCCACTTCTCACGTAGGCGTTAATGAACCTACTGGTCATATCGACGTTCTCCATTTTATTCCTTTAGGAATATCATGTCTCCATTCCACGTGTGATGGTTCTTCTTATGGCATCCACACATGTTGCAGTCACCGAGCCGTAGTTGTATACGAACACTAGTTCGTTTAACATTCAGGCTTCGGGATAAGCTGTTCTTTTCTCCACTACGACTACAAGGACACTTATGCCTATTAATACTGATAATCTACCGTTGTTTTCCGGTTAACATTATCAGATGACTTCGTGGATGGTCATTCTTCTGCACCAGATATTTCCATTCTGACGCAGTTATATTATACCGGTCCCGATCACCGGACATCGGTCACCATTCATCGGTCATATCACCGATCACTGATCACCGGTCAAAATAAGTGATGTCTCATCGCCATCGGATTGGATTTTTTTGGCATGATCTTCTTTTCCGAGCAATGCTTGACATTGATAACAGACCATATGGATTCCACCATTTTTCGGTCTTTAACTGGTAACGTCACCGGTCATATTATGACTGGTCCGTTCACCGGGCTACAGTTACCGGTCATTGACCGGTCCGGTTCGGTCACCACTTACCAATTACCGGTATTCCACTGTGTTTTCATCGGTCAATTTTTAGTATCACGGGTATCGTCTACATTACATAGTTGTATACCCCGGCTATGATTGTATTGAATACTATATTTTATGGATTCAACAATCTACATGACTTTTTGTGTTTTTCAATACTGATGTTCTACTGGCGACGGTTACCAAATCATGCTATATCTGTTATTTGTACTTCTATCTTAACCGGCTACATGCAGACTACTGGTCTTGCAGATAGATCGGCTGAAGTGGGCTCGGAGACTAGCAATGAGGTCGAACATTACTATTTTATGTTCGAGACCCGAAGGATGAATTGTTTTAACCGCTTTTACCTGTCGGCTACAGAATTTGCAGTCAGTGTCACGGAACAGTTGGGACACATTAATGACGCTAGCAGGATTAGCAAGACGACATTTGTATCGACTTCTGCTTTTCTATTGCTCCTACGGCAGTGCATATTTTCAAGCTACTGGAATCAACAAGAGTTCTGATACATAGGATTGCCTATCAGATTGACCGCATAGCGGCTACAGTCTTGTAGATGGCTTAGGACCTATTGAACTCAGATCTTAGATCCTAGGATCTGGAGGGACCTCATCTTAAAGTTATTCTTCTATTTCACTTCTGGCCATAACAGGCCGTCTTCCTATAACTGGTCGTATTCCTTTCGGAATTCGTCCCGGTTAGAAGTCTTGAAGTAAATGGATTAATCAAGTCAGAATTTAAGACTTCCATGCATTCTACCGGCAAGCGTGGACCCGCTTAAGGTTACCCCTAGGGTTTTCACCTTTTTCTGCCATCACACCTCCGATTCCGGAGGTACCACTATCAATCATTTTTCCGTACTTCGCAAATCGATGACTTCGCGACCTGTATTATCCAGGATTTTAAAGGCGCCTGTTATTGGTTCAAGAAGAGGCTATATTCTGTAGATAGGTCATAAACTTATAAGTGTTAAACACTGTCCTATTGTACCAATTTTCAAGTGTGTTTGGAGTGGGAAAGTTTGGCTTGCCGTGGTTTCTTTGCCCACCCATCCTTGACAAATGGTTCCGGTCACCGGTCGGTATTTACCGGTCCGGTCACCGGTCCTTCTGCTGAGACGTCTTTTCTTACGTCCGTTTCAGCTTTATTTTTAAGATAATTGTTTTAATCTCGGGATTATTTAATGACACAGATTTCCATCTTTTTGTCATTATTTACCACTATTCAGTGGTGTCTAGACTAGAAGATTATCTTGGCAAGAATATAGTTTATTCTACCACAACCTTCCTTACATCTTATACAGATGTGAGCAGTGAAGGTTATGGACGATCACATAGAACAAAGTATCTTGATTTTCTCAATTATGTGGTATCCAAACGAATATCACCTGCACATCTAAATCTTGAAAAGCGAAAATTCTTTATAGCTGTTTTTCATTTACAACACATTTTCACGATTCCTTTGTGATGGTTTCAACTATCACACATCGGTCGTGGTTTACTTACAGACACGGAGGTGATCATATTGTCACTCCTTGTAACTGGAAATCAGGAACTTATTCGTTCTTTGCAAGAACAACAAATTTTCTCTATCGTCTTTCTCATACCAGTTCGTCTCAACGCCCTGTTGGACGTTTTGTCCTGCAGTTCTTTCTTTCGAATTATTTTTCCGTTGGGTTCAATAATGTAATTGCGCATGCGCGGCAGTGAAGTTGCAGACGAGTTGCATGGTGAACATAGTACATCAAAGAATGTTGTTTATCATCAAACGCTAGTTATTAGCGTTATGCGATCGTATATCGCAGTGTATACCGGTATGCTGAACAACGTCAATAATGCAGTTCACAGAAATCGATCCAGCTGGGTGTGCGATTGTTATACATTCGTCCATTGACATAAACTGGAATATCTTGCCTTCTTGGTGAGTTTTTGCAATAACTGAGTTTTTGCCATAATTTTATGAAATATACTTAATGAACCATGGGATTATGGTTCTACGACCTTTTAAGTCTCCTGTACAATTATTTTCAGGAAACTTCTTCACAGGTCAAATATCATATCTCACTGAGACATATTTTTACTGATCCAAACATGTGCCACTACATGTCTGGCCATTAATAACTTTTAGTTATCTCTACAGAAGAACGTTTTTCTGTTAGAGTTTCAATCCTTGTTACTTGTGCAAGGATAATTCCATCAGAACTGTATAAAGGTTCTATGGAAATTCATTTTTTTTTTACTGGGTAATTGAGAGCATAGTTATTACCTTAATCACTCTGCTAGATACATAGAGGTTTTTCTCATCTTTTTCTTGATGATAAGAAATTTGTTCTTTTCTTCATCAAAGGATAGAGATTATGCTTTCGTATACCTTGTTTTGTGTAAGTCATCGCAACTCTGTGCTGTCTTACCTATTTTGGAACTGATCCAAACTATGGAACGTCAACACTATGTTTTTCGTTCCTTTACCTTCTTAAGCGGTTTTGACTTGTGTAACATGTTAGGATGCTTAATGAGCTCCCTATGAACCTTTTTCATCAGGCTTATTAACAGTTCCAATATAATCTTAAGACGGTTTTCCTTCTTATTATGGCTTTTACCATACGGAGAAGTGAAATTCATGCTTTTTCTGTTGAATACGACCAATTCCAGTTGGATCTATTGTCGTTTTCACTTTGTTGTGTCAGCCAGGATTCCTTGCTTAATATCAAATCCTCTATATGGCTTCTACCTTGAAGTTTCCAAGTTTTCTTAAACTGGTAGTCATGAAGATGAGGATAAACTTCTTTGGGCAATCAGGGCTTTGAAGTTCTATCTCAGCAGTGTTAGTCAGAAGTCCATTCGAGGTTCTCAAAGAAACTCTTCATTTCCCCAAAAAAGGGGGGGGGAGATGTGTCTGCGGCTTCTATTTCTCGGGGTTAGATCTCGACTAAGGAAAGTTAATCTTATCCTATCTAAGGATTCATTCCTTTTTAGGATCTGACCGCATGAATTAAGAGCTCTGTCTGTTTTGTGGGCATATATTAATCACACCCCACTTTTTGACGTGCTCTAAGCTGTTTACTGGAGGAATCCGACCACCTTGTCATCTTTTTATCTTCGTTTTCTGAAGTGCCAACAATACAATTTGTATTCGTTTGGGCTTGTTGTGGTTTCACTAACGGTAGTGTCTTCTTTACGACATAGACAAATTACTCTGTCCGAGAAGTCATAATTAATACCGTTTTAACGAAGATTACTTGATATCATTAGCTGATAACCCTGTTTATGGGTTCTACTGTGTTGGGAAAATATATACGAACCTTCCCACCGCAGCTGCAAAATCAGCATACGATAACAGGTCAGTATTTATGACATTAAAACAAATTTTTAAAATAAAGTTCATTTTGATTATTAAATACTTACCTGTTATCGGTAAGTCCCACCTCCCACCCCGCTATTCGATTAATATTTTTGTATATATATTGAAAGAATATTGAGGGTTGGTTACCGATTTTTGGCTAGGTTGCATTGCACTATGTTTAACCTGGCCTGTGTTGCGGTATTGAGGTGGCGGATTCCCAGTTAAAATTCCGGATGAGTTATTTCCCCTTGGAAAGTATAAGCATACGATAACAGGTAAGTATTTAATAATTAAAATGATTTTTAATTTTAAAAATTTGTTTTATTACACCATTTTATTCTATACAACAATTTATGAAATGTATTACTTTTTTACAGATATCAATACTTAGCTTTAGTTTAAACTTATTTATATCTCACACTTTCCTGGATATAACAATATTAACTTTGTTGGTGTTTTTTAAGAAAAATTAAGTGAGTCCTGTAACAAAAATTGATCTAAATTATTATTTAAAAAAATTTGCATCCCATTTACTTCACTATTGTTATGCCCCCAGTAGGGTGGCATATAGCAGTTGAACTGTCCGTCAGTCAGTCAGTCAGAATGTCAGTCTGTCCGTCCGTGCGAAAAAAACACTTTAATGTTTGCCATAACTTTTGCAATATTGAAGATAGCAACTTGATATTTGGCATGCATGTGTATCTCATGAAGCTGCACATTTTGAGTGGTGGAAGTTCAAGGTCAAGGTCATCCTGCAAGGTCAAATGTCAAAGCGGCACAGTAGGGGGCATTGTGTTTCTGAAGAACACATCTCTTGTTATGAACCAGAAATAGTAACATTATGTGAGCACATTTTCATGACTGTTTCCTCATTTAAAGCTTGCTTAAAGTCTCCAATTATAATGTATTTTGTGCATGTTTGATTGGTTTGTTTTTAAATCCTTTCCATGTTTTCCTTATTTTTATGTCCCCCACCGCTATAGTGGGGGACATATTGTTTTTGCCCTGTCTGTTGGTTTGTTTGTGTGTTTGTTCGTTTGTTTGCGCCAACTTTACCATTTGCAATAACTTTTGAAATATTGAAGATAGCAACTTGACATTTGTCATGCATGTGTATCTCATGGAGCTGCACATTTTGAGTGGTGAAAGGTCAAGGTCATCCTTCAAGGTCAAAGGTAAAATATATAGCTTCAAAGCGGCACAAAAGGGGACATATTGTTTATGACAAACACATACCTTGTCTCCCGTTTATTTTATTTTTTAAACATATCTATTTACTTTAGGAAAGTTGGTGCTTATTGTCAATGGGGCTTATCGTGGAGATACGGCCATGCTGGAAGAAATTAATGAAAAAAAGTTCAACTGCTCTGTCAAGTTAAGTTCTGTATGTATGACAAGCTTCTATTTCTTATATGTGTAATTACTTTGTTCATATATATGTGGTGAATATTGTAAGGCAAATCATATAACTTTTTTTGTCACCTACGTGTAAATGGTCCGTCCATTTGGCCCATCCTACTGTCTGAATGTCCGAATATGGATCCTGCCATCAATCAAAAAGTACTTAAGCTAGGTTAATGAAACATGGTATGTGGATAGAGTGGGGAAAGTGCACACTATTGTATTTTTCGGACAGACAAAAAACATGGTTGCTATGGTTACAAATGCTATGGTAACAGAAATAAGTAAAAACTAAGATCTGGTTGCTGCAATAACACAAACAGTAGTTATGCTAGGAATGGTGATAGAGGGCCATACGGGAATATGCACATTGTTTTGTCTTTCGGTGCGTCCATCCCAAAACTTTGTGTGGTTCAACTCTTCTGTAAATACTGATAGATCTTGCTCAAACTTTTACTGTTGAATGAACTTAATGTGTAGTTGCTTGCAAAACAGGCAATTGTTTGCTGCATTAAAGTTTGGCAGAATTATGACCCATGGTCTGTGTTCATGTACCTAAACTTGAGTTTTTAATTTCTCTTTAAATACTGGGTGGATCTTGCTCAAACTTTCACAGTTGAACTACCTTAATTTGTAGATGATATGTAGATGATTGTAAAGAAAGGAAACGTAGCTGTGACTAGGTTTTGATGAATTATTTTCCTTTGTTTGTCCACAATAGGATTTTAAGTCCAAACATTTTGTGTTTTCAATTGCTCTTCAACTATAGGGTGGATGTAGCTCAAACATTCCCATTTGAATGACCTTAATATGCAGATGATTGTATGAATTTTATTAACCTCATATGTGCCCATGCTTTTTGTCATCTTTTGATAACATGTATTTTATTAAGTTTTAACTGGTATTTATTTTCAGGGGCCACTCAATGGGAGGCTTGTTGAAAACCTTGCATATGAGGATGTGTCTAAACTCTACCAAGCATCATGACGAAGGTGGTGTCCCAGCAGAGAATAAAGTACCAATCTCTAGACTAGATGAGGGTCGACCTTGACCACGAGGTTATATCTTGTGTTTGGAGCTGGATTTCCATATCCATAGAAATGGGAAAGCCATGCTGCTTTGTGCAGTCTTTTGTTTCAACAGTAGGCAGTTTAGCTATTAATTTCAGTTATGACTGATTGCTGGACAGGAGGTTCAAGTTTAGGAGCATTAAAATACGAATGGACATCTTCTGGTTTAAATCCACATCTATATATATATATATATATATTATATAACAGCACATGAACTTGAAAAACATGATGTTATATACATAACAGCACATGAACTTGCAATATTGAAGATAGCAGCTTGATATTTGGCATGCATGTGTATCTCATGGAGCTGCACATTTTGGGTGGTGAGAGGTCAAGGTCATTCTTCAAGGTCAAAGGTCAAAAAACAAAATCCAAGGGAAGTGACAAGCTTTTAAGGGAGATAATTTCTATTTTTATATCATTTGGCAGGTACAGATCATTTTCACAAGGGAAATAATATTTTTTAAAGGGATATAATCACACAATTTTTTTTTAAATTCAAAGCGGCGCAGTAGGGGGCATTGCGTTTCTGAAAAACACATCTCTTGTTTGTTGTTGAGGTGGGATTACGTTTAAAACAGATAAAAATGTTATAGATTACATTTAACGATGTACTTCTTGTTAAGAAGTCTCATACTTCTGCATGGACTCTGGGACAAGATAACATGGGTGAGATGGAAAATAGTGTTGAAATCAATGAAACACCACTTGAAATGCATGTACTGTTAACAGAAATATGTAGGGAATATGTTTACCAGTAACAAAAATAAGTTGGAAATGCAAGCACGGGTAATAAGAATGGGAAACTTTCAAGTCAATGGTGTTGATGCTTTCTTTGTCAATTCATATCATTGGAAAATATTATTGTTTTTTGTTGTTTTAAATTAGACATTTTATATACTTTCAAAACAAACTTTTGATTACGCTTTTAATTGTAAACTGAATGCAAAAGAAAGAATTTTATTTCAATTACTATTTTGTTTTTGTTCAATTAAAGGGGCCTTTTCACAGATTTTGACATGTTTTGAAGTTTGTCATTAAATGCTTTATATTGATAAATGTATACATTGGATCTAAAAAGCTCCAGTAAAAAATAAAGAATAAAATTTAAAAAAAAAGAAAAAAAGGTTTCCGTTAGCAGGACTCGAACCACTGACCCCTGGAGTCCTGGAGTAAAAAGTCTACGCATTAGAGCAGGACTCGAACCACTGACCCCTGGAGTCCTGGAGTAAAAAGTCTACGCATTAGACCACTCGGCCATTTTCCTTATACAATAAGTGATGTATTTTATACTTCATATAAGGGATCCTTGTAGTTTTACAAAATTTAATGACAATAACAGAACTCTCCAAATTATTCAATCGTTTCGGGTTGCAACGCTTTATAATTTTCAGGTTTTTAAATCGTCAAAAGATGCATATAAAGGCTGTTTTAGAGCATGGTAAATGTTCAGTATTACGGTTTCCTCACAAATATCATAACTAAAACGAAAATTTTTCGAATATGAAACAACTTTTTTCAATTTTGTCAATTTACCAAAACGTGAAAAGGCCCCTTTAAGCTGGGTTCAAGAAGATCTGTTAAGATCATCAGTTAATGTATTGAAAGTTTCATTCATTAACAAAATATGTGATGGTTTATGATATTGATGAAGTTCAGAAAATACATCACACAAGTTGCCAGTCTATTGGTCTATTTATGCATTATTATACTAACCAGGTTTTCCGAAGGAAAAAACTGGTTATTAGATTGGCGAATGCGGGCGGGCTGGCTGGCGGGCAGGCGGAACAAACTTGTCCGCTCTCTTATTCAAATAGTTTTCATCCGATCTTTACTAAACTTGGTCAGAAGTTGTATCTAGACAATATCTAGGTCAAGTTCGAATATGGGTCATGCCGGGTTAAAATCTAGATCACGGGGTCACTTAGTGCGTTTTAAACATTGAGCATGATGTCCGCTCTCTAATTCAAATAGTTTTTATCCAATCTTTACGAAACTTGGTCAGATGTTGCATCTAGACAATATCTAGGTTAAGTTTGCATATTGGTCATGCCGGGTCAGAAACAAGGTCACGGGGTCGAAAAACAGATTGATTTTGAAACAAGGAGGGTAATTGTGATTAACAATTAGTAGCATTGCACATTTTGAGTTGCAGTTGTCTCCCTTTATCAGACTTTTTTATTGAAAACCTGGTTTTGTGACAATTTTGTCCCATGTTTTTGTATTTCTCCTGTATCAGGACCCTGAGGAGCTATTGTGATCACAATATGTTCAGTATCCGTCGTTGTATGGTTTTCATCGTCAACTTTTAGCTCTTACAACTCAAGAGGCCACATTTTTGTGCTACCTTAATGCAACCTGGTTAGATTTTTTTTGTTTAAAATATTGAAGCCAAGTTCTAATTCGTGTCATGTGTCAAAAACTAGGGCACCAGGTCAAATGTTAGAAAAACATTCTTACCACTCTAGAGATAAGAGGATTTTTTAGACAAAAGTGGAATGTTGGGGCATCCTTGTTCCTTTCTTGTTCATTTAGGTCCATCCCATTGTTCTCTTACTAAGTTTGAACGTTCTGTCAGGTCAAGTCTGGGTGGCAGGTGAACTTAGGTGAGCATTAAGGGACATCAGGGCCCTCTTGTCTTTGTAGAACGTCTGTTTTTAACATTGGTGATTAAATAATGTGTTTTGTCACTTTGCAGCATTAAGCGTTTATAGTTTTTGATTTGAGTCTAGCACTTTTCTGCATTTTATAATTGCATAAAAAGTATTTAAAAATGCAATTTGCAGTTAGCGACTAAAATATGCATCAGTTTACAATGACCTGTTTGTAATAACTGGCATATCGTCATTAGAAAAATGCTCAATTCTATTGGCACTCATTTTTTATGCAAAGTTATTTCAAGAAATGTAGGTCAAAAGCTGTCCGCATCAATGCTGAAAAACCAAAGCAAGAACATATTAATACAAACCGTCATACCCTGTTTTCATAGGGTAACCTGTGAAATTGTAGGTTTTCAGAAAGTGTAACATAGTTTTATTGGTGATGATGATATTTTGTATACATTGAAATTCATAAAATATTAATAAATAAAATTGTTAAAGCTGTCTCAAAAGTTTTGTTAGTCCTTAATGTTTTTTTTCGTGTTTTTTTGTTGTTTCTTTTTTTTAAACTTATAAATGTGTATAAAATTTGGCTGAGTTTGTCCAGTCTGTCTTAAACAGATAAATTGTGGTACAGGTTTTGCAACCCGGAGCTTTTTATCTCTCGCCATAGGCGGAGAGATATTGTTTTGGCGTTGTCCGTCCGTCTTTCTGTCCGTCCTTCAGTCCGTTCGGCACTTATGTGTCCGGAGCCATATCTTGGAAGTGCTGTGGCGGATTTCATTGAAACTTGGTATGAGTATATATATGGATAAGAGGATGATGCACGCCAAATGGCATTGTACACCATCTGTTAAAAACAGAGTTATGGCCCTTTGTATCTTGAAAAAATGCTTTTTAATATAAGCTTTGAGCTTTATCTCCATTTACACATGAGCCAGAGCCATGAAACTAGCCATAGTTGTTCTCAATCATCTGGGGGTGCTTCACATTCAACACCCATAATCCTAGGGGCTAAGGGCAAGGTCACACATTGAGGTCAAAGGTCACAAATTTGATGAATTATTCATTATTTAGTCATTCCTTTACTATGCATCAAGGGATTCTGTAATAACCATCCACAATTGTTCTCCATTATCTAACTGAGTGTCAAATATAAGATTCAGGTTGCTAGGGTCATGTTCAAAGTCACACACAAAGGTCAAAATCACACATTTTTATTAAATATGCCTTATTTGGTAAGGATTCTACCATACTAAAATGGATTCTCAACATGTTCTGATGTAATTGTTCTCAATTATCAGGCAGTGCAAGACCTATGTGTTTTTTTACCAAAGTAAAGGTCACACATCAAAGGTCACACATTTGTAGAAATATTTATTAGTTAGCCATTTTTTTACTATGATTCTGTAATAACTTTCCATAATTCTTCTCCATTTTCTTCCTTGCTGTGTGTCATATGTAAGATTCATGTCTAGGGTAAAGGTCAAGGTTCATGTCTAGGGTTAAGGTCAATGTCACACACTATACTTCATGTAAGGTCATACTATTCACATCAAGGGTCAAGGTTACACAAATGCTAAGTTCATGTAAGGTCATACGCTAAACCCCTAAACTGACCAGCATTTTTTCCAGAATTATGTATACATCTTTGTACTTAGAAATTACAGATAAGAGATTTTGTGCTCCAATAAGGGAGAGCTGACTTGTCTGTCCGTTCTTCTTTCATAATTTTATCTGGTAGAGGATATTGTTTTGGCGTTGTCCATCCGTTCTTTTATCTGGATGAGATTGTTTATTTCAATATAAGAACCCTATTTATTTATGATAAATGGGCTGATAAAACATATTTGAAATTGATATGATTTGAAATGTCGGGACGCCATTTATACACCGGGGGAATATTGTCATAGGATGAATAAATACAATTTTAAAAGTTCTATCTATCTTATAAACCTTACAAGTACCAAGCCACTATATTTCATCAGAACTACATAATACCAGATATTTTGGTGTCTTTTAATTCAATGATTTTGTTGCAGATTAATTTCATATGTATTGTCTGCACGGGGAATAACACACATACACATCAAAGTATTTCTTGACCGTGCAAGACGGTAGTCAACAAATGAAAAACACTGAAATGCGCTCAGTTATACATCGAACATCACTTCCAACCCGACATTTAAATAAACAGTTTATGAAAATAGCTATTTATTATTCTTGTTTTTTACCCATACCTTAGGTGTCGTCGAATGTCTGTAGAGACATGCAAGGACCGCTGTCGACTGGAGATGAACATGATTCCTAATTATATCTTTAGGACATTCATACGTTCTCTAATAACGACTATTTCGAAAGCACCTAATGACTATTTCGAAAGCACCCGTAAATTCGATTGACAAATTCTAGCTCGGTAACATGTCAGTTGGTTTGTTCCGAATTAAATTGCTTATTTTTGTTTGATGAGACTAAAATTTCACACACATTTTTCGAAAACCATACGCTTAAACAATCGTAACGCAGTGTTAAAACGTCTGCAAAACCTTATGACCTGTTAATGAACGCGAACACATGAAAATTTGCAACATAAATATTTATTGTGCATATTCAATAATTCCCGTTTTCCCGGTTTCGAAGACACAATGTACACTTTGCGACCGCCATTAGTAATTACACGTGCCTTATAATCAGGGTGCAGGATCGCGTGACTTTGTGGGGATCACAATTTAACGTTTATGTATGTAAACACACCGGTAAGTAGTGCTTTTTTTCCAAATAACTTTTAAAACAACTTTTCGTAAGAATTTCAACTAGTGCCAAAAGACAGTTTTGTATGCTGCTTATGGCAATGTGAAATACGCCAGAATTACTTTATATTATACGCCTGTGTTCTTGGCCAAAAATTCGATGTGTACAGCATTCGTGTACACGGTTTTGTTTACATCGTTTTCTCAACCTGTCAAAATGTTTGTACCAATTTCATACGTATTCAATGATTTATTCTAAACTCTTAAGATATCGGCACAAACTGCAAGCAAAACCGTCTTTTATGCACCAACGATTTTTTTCGAATGTATTTCATAACTTGAGATATTTACAAAAATGAAGTTCTTATCGGTGTGTTTACATTCTGTCCATCCCGTGTGTAAACCCCGTTGATCCTGCACCCTGATAATGCACGATATACACAACATTGACTACTCCTAATGCAATTTATTTGAAAGCGATGCATTTAAAGGGGCCTTTTCACAGATTTTGGCATTTTTTTTAACTTATTCATTAAATGCTTTATATTGATAAATGTAAACATTGGATCGTAAAAGCTCCAGTAAAAAATCAAGAAAAAAAATAAAAAAAGGAAAAGAACATTGCCCGGAGCAGGTTTCGAACCAGTGACCCCTGGAGTCCTGCCAGAGTCCTGAAGTAAAAACGCTTTAACCTACTGAGCTATTCCGCCGAGTACACATTACAGACGTATTTTATACCTTATATAAGCAATCTTCGTAGTTTCACAAAATTTAACGACAAAAACAGAACTCTCCAAATTATTTAATCGTTTCGCGTTGCAACGCTTTATAATTTTTAGATTTTAAAATCGTCAAAAGATGCATATAATGGCTATATTAGAGCATGGTTAATGTTCAGTATTACTGTTTCCTCACAAATATCATAACTAAAACGAAAACTTACGAATCTGAAACAACTTTTTCCAATTTTGTCAATTTACCAAAGCGTGAAAAGATCCCTTTAAGAAGATACGGAAAACATTACAGATTTAAAATGCAAATAGTTTAGCTGTTTAATTTACATTTCTGTTTGGAACCCTCTTAACGGAGGAAGGTACATTCATGCAACCATTTCTAAGGGATTTTATCGTGACAATCACTGATTTTAAGAATCATTTTCAGCAAATGTTTTCTGATGAAAACTATATTGAAAATGCTAATGTAGATGAATTAAAGTCAAACAATGCCTTTGACAATTTTATCAATGATCTTATATAGAAACCAACCAGCGATATTTTTTTGCTGGTTAGATAACACTTTTAATATGATTTTTATGACAAGCACATTCCACTTAGCATGGGCACGGAGTGTATAATGACAGGAGATGAATCGAGTATTTGACCCTTACTGTAGTAAATTCAATCTTATGCAAAAACTATTCATCCGATTTTATTAGTTTATACGTTATCTTGTTGCTTATTAATTCCTCTTTTAAAAAAATATAACTTTTAGTATATTCCCGTTGTTATTAATGGATTTATAGCGAGTTAAACACAAGAAATACACATTTTATGTTTTACCACCGCGCGTTTTAACGTGTTGTGGCTATCGATCTTTTACGATTAGCGTACAGCGAAGCGCCGAGGTTATACATTTTGATGTACCAACTCACGTCTTTTGTTAAATTATAGTTTCATTTCTCGGCCGATTTTGACAAATTATATATCATTAGAAAGCTTACGTTACGTAGTAAACAGATATATCAATATATATTAAGTTTTTCTTCTGATTTCGACAGCCCGGCGAGTTATAACTTTAACTTTTGCAAATATCATACCGTTTTGGAGTTTTAGAATCTAGATTTACGGTTGACATGTTCGTACTTAATACCAATTTGTAGCGTTTATATTTGGAGTTCAGTTTTAAAAATTACATCTTGCTTAGGAGAATAGAATTCAGAATACGATAGAAAAAAATTTTGTTTAAAAACGAAAGTAATTAAGGAATGAAGGCGGGAAAATGTAGCGCGCGTTCCTAACGCACTGAACTGATGCTACGGTCTTGGCGATTATGCTTTTGTTTAGAAACCGGCCATTGAATTTCTTTTGCCATCTTATTATATTTTTTATGGAATATATTGTAGTATTTTGTTCACGAAACATATCAATAAAGCTTATTATAAATGAATCTTAATAAATTAACGATTTCAGCTCTTGTTTATAACACAGAAAGGGTGTAAAATTTATGATGAAACAGCGTATATAGCGGACCCTCTCGATATTATTCGGCTTTGCACGCATACTTGAAATAAAATGGGTGTCAAAAACATTCATCGTTTGCTGTTTATTATCAACAAGATAATTATGTATAATTATTTGAAATGTTATTTACCTTAAATTATCAATTTATTAAAGATTCTTGAAAATCACGGTCGGTGTTACGCGGGTCATTTCGTATTTTGACATCAGGGCATCATGTCCAACTATTGAAAATCAGATTTTTTTTTCACCGGGACGATGACGGCTTGGATTTAGACAGGCAGACAGATAGTTTATTCAGACTTAAACAACAGTACATCGTCTTCAACTCAAATATATAAATTATTTTTAGACGAATTGTTATCTGATTACACATATAGCAGTGATGATTCTGAGAATGTTGCCATGTTTCTTATCCGTGTAATCTAGAGTCCATGGTTTGAGCATTTTTATCGCGGTGTTCAAAAAAAAGATATCTCAATAATCTTGTTTATTGATAGATCTGTGTTTTTTTTGCCCCTGTGTTCAGCACAAACCAATTATCTCGTTATGATCAGAAACTGTGCCGACCAATACTAAATAACACTATGGTGTCATACGCCACAGCAGGGACCTATACTTGTATATTGGTCCCTAACCACAGGTGGCAATGTCTGGTCAGATTACACTTTTTATGATACATCCATGTCTTCTCGTGGTATTAGTGGTCATTTCTTGGAGTAATGTAACGCCAAATACTCAATTTTGCGTTTATAAGATATGTAGCGTATTGAAAACATTTATAGTCATCTGCCCATACAGATTGCCATAAACTAAATACTGTATAGATGTCAGCCAGCTAAATCACAATATTTATAAGTGATTAATACCTATACATGTACATTTTAAACATTTAAAAAATCTAATACTTAACATTTAACGTATTTAGCGGGTACCGGTAAAAAAAATCCGTCATTTCGTAGTCCTATAAAGAGTGTATGGTAGTGTACGGAACAACATAATTAAAAACAGCATTCTCATTTGACCACAACGGGGTTAAATAATCTTTCCGAAAATTACAAATAATACAGAGTTTTAATTTAGAATTCTATATATTTATAACTCTGTGAACTTATAAAGATATTTCAATATACATGCATAGACAGTTGACCGTGATTTTCAAGAATCTTTAAATAATTTTAATTAATTGATAATTTATGGTTAATAACCTTTCATATAATTTTACATAATTACCTTTTTGATAATAAACAACAAACGATGAATGTTTTGACACCCATTATATTTGAAGTATGCAAAGCCGAAAAATATCAAGAGGATCCGCTATACATTTGTATACGCTGTTTCATCATAAAATTAACACCCTTTCTGTGTTATAATCAAGAGCTGAAATCGTAAATTTATTAAGCTTCATTAATACTTAGCTTTATGGATATGTCTCTAGAACAAAATATTTCAATATATTCCATAAAAAATATAATAATCGTGGCAAAGGAAATTCAATGGCCGGTATCTAAACAAAAGCATAAGCGCCATCAGTTCGGTTCGTTAGGACCGCGCGCTACTTATTTCCGCCTTCATTCCTTACTTGCTTTCATTTTTAAACCAATTTTTTTTCTATCATATACAGAATTCTATTCTCCTAAGCAAGATGTTATTTTTAAAACTAAACTCCAAATATAAACGCTACAAATCGGTATAAAGTACGAACATGTCAACCGTAAATCTAGATTCTAAAACTCCAAAACGGTATGATATTTGCAAAAGTTAAAGTTATAACTCGCCGAGCTGCCAAAATCAGAAGAAAAACTTAATATATATTTATATATCTGAAAACTACATTATGTAAGCTTTCTAATGATATATAATTTGTCAAAATCGGCCAAGAAATGAAACTATAATTTAACAAAATACGTGAGTGGGTACATCAAATATATAACATCGGCGCTTCGATAAAAGATCGACAGATACGACACGGTCACGTGACTTAGACACAACAAGATATTTGGCGTAACGGTCCCGTTTCATATCCGTGTAATCTAGAGTCCGTGGCATGGGCTAAAGGAATTTTGATTCCGATACATAAGAAGGGGGGGGGGGGGGGGAAATCAGATGCTTGTTATTATAGAGGCATCACATTTTTAAGTAACTTTGCAAAAATGTATACATGTGTACTTAACCAATGTGCACGGCAATTATAACATTGATATTGTGAAATATGTTATACATCTGGGTGTAACACGTAATTTTATTGGAAATTTCAATCTCAATACTAACACTTTGCGTGTTAATCGTCTTAAAGAACTTAATATATTGTTATCCAACTTGAAAACTATTAATTGTAACCCAAAGGTAGCTTTTAAGTGATCTCGGTTCTTTGTGTCTTCAAGTATTTCAAACTTAGAGGTATGGGGTTTCTTAAACTGTAGCGAGTTGGAAAAAATGCACCTAACATTTTGTTAAGCTGTTCATGGTGTCAGGAAATAACTGCAAACGAAGCCGTTTAGGGCGAAGTTGGTAGAAAGCCGTCATATGTTAACAATGGAGGACGTATCGTTAAAGCTTTGTTTAAAATAACTTATAGTGAAAATATTATATGAACGATCCATATTGGAAGATAGTCATAAATTTTATGTTGAATTGGTTCGGACAGAGACTATCTAAATATGGATTATATTATACGTGCTTTAATAACTCACAAACCGATCAGGTTATTCATTTCTTTGTTTAAACAACGAATTATCGATTAATGTTCACATAAGTGGAAACAATATGCAACGGATGAAAGTGTACTCATTTCATGTAAAGCAATAAAAACAACTATTTCGTTAGAATAATAGTTAGAGACGATTTTATTAAGAACATTTTGAGCATCAATTACGAAATTACGTTTGTTTGGACATAAGCTGAAAATGCATATTGGTAAATATGATCGAATAGAAAGAAACTTGCGGCTTTGCCAATTATGTGACAGCATTGAAATAAAAAATAATTCCCCTAGTTGTTGAAATTTTTCAAATTCGTTCAAATTAGAGAAAAATATATTAAAACTTAAAAACAGAGTAATAGTATACCTAGCCTGTTTTAAACTCATGCAGTTATAGTATTTCTCCAATACTCAATTAATATGATAATAGATGCTACCTAATTTACGGGCAAAAGCTTAGATATTTGATTACCATGTATTGTAATACACATGTGGAAATTATTGTGTAAGAAACATTACAAGACCTTTAATAAAAAGTTATGCATCCAAAAAATTAAATTATATTTTGTGCTTGATTATAAGTGTTATATATCAGCCAAGCTTTAAGATCTTATATCTTATAATTGCGTGCTTGTTAGCCTCTGTAATTCAAAGTTGGTTCAGTGGCTTCGGCGTAGTGGATATGGTGTCCGCTTAGCGACTGTGGGGTCTTGGTATTGATCCCTTATGTGTGAGTGTTCTTTAGATGACCCTTAAGACGCCCAGTACTGGTCGTATCCAGGAAAAATGTTGTTTCATAAAATGTCTTAATTCAATTAAATCTCGCTAAATTCGTTGATTCTAACATAAACTGATTAAACATAAAATAATGTGATTTGTCAAATCAATTTTGATTAACAATGTATAATTATGTGGAACTGAAGGACAGCGTACTTGTTTTGCAATTGAAGTGTGTCACAAATACATGCATCTGAAAGGATTTTCCTTTCCGTTAGCAAAGTAATGTTGCTTAGTTGAAATTATGTTGCCACTAAAAAAAATAGCCGTTGTGTAGCAATTCATAAATAACAGTCTAAACTGCATACAATTGGTTGTAAGCAAACAAACAAAATGTTATATACTCCATATTTTTTATTTATACATTTTACACTGCGGGGAATCACGTGATCACAAAAGTACATCGTAATCACAAAATGGCGGAAAAAGCTCTCGCTTAATGACGAAAATCAAGGTATTCTCATATTTTATATTATCAAAATAAATTACAACTATGCACAGAGTACAGGCTTAGTCGCCTTATGTACTCTGGTAATTGTCGTTTTGTCTTAAGATTTCTGTAGTTTTCTCAAACATAAAGGAACAATAAACAATGAAAATTGTACATCGTCTGAACATACTTTTTTTGACATGTTTGCTATTCAAGACGACAAACAACGAAATAAATACAACATTTTTTGCTTGATAACATGCTTAGAATATTTCGTACAATGTTTTGCACGTTGTTTAAGCTTTTTTAGATCTGTGGCGAGGAATTTGGAAAATAGAACATCGTCTGAACGTTTTTGGTTTGAGTACATCGTCTGAACGGGTTTGAGTACATCATCTGAACTGCTTCTGTTTTTACTTTTAATGCGATGTTTATCATAACAAAATTGTAATAACATCTGAGATCAACCAAGCGATTTTTCGTCCAAATGACGTTCCGTTCTAGGTTCAGAAAACACAAAATCCTGTGTTATTTTACATGTTTACATAGTGTTTAATTTTATTAAATTAAATTTATAAAATTAAATAGAGGATATTTGTTGGATTCGGTGGATTATCGATTTTAATTCACTATTGATTATAGAAAATATATTTTTTTCTATGATCACGAGTGAATTAAAATCGATATTCCACCGAATCCGACAAATTTTCTTTTTTTTATGCTTTTTTTAACAGTTCATATACATTATATTAAAGAGTTTAACGAAAGAATTTCGCTGAAATACTGACGTTATTTCGTCAAAAAAAATGACGTCATTTCACAGTAAACAGTGAAAATTATCGATAATTTTCATTGATAATTTTCACTGTTTGAAACAGTGAAATTATCAGTTTTAATTCACTGATATTTCTCTATAAACCACCGGAAAGCATTAAAATAAATACAAGTCACGCTCGAAAAAAAGGTTGTTATATATATATATATATATATATATATATATATATATATATATATATATATATATATATATATATATATATATATATATATATATATATATATATATATAAAGGCATGACAATAATGTAATACGAGGCATGTTATTTGGACGAAAGATACTTGGCTTTTCACATATTTATATTTAAAAGACCAAATGTAGTTTGCAGTAAAACTAAACTGAACTTACCATTTCTTTTTACATACTTGGCACATGTGAGTGCTTATTAAAAATATAATGCTCGGCTCGAAACAGTGGCAGCTCTGAGCTTGCGGTGATTTTTTTCAAGCTTCAATAATATATGTAGTTTATAATATTAAATGTAAATCTTTAGTCTGAATTACATATATTTGGTAATCGATATATAAGTATTTTTGTGAAGATAAAATATTGATTTCATCAAATAAGTTGATATAATTAGATGTCTGTTATATGTAGCTGTTTTTTATTTCAGAATGCGCAAAAAGTTAAGTCGATCGCTTCATCGTTTGTAGAGAAAGCGCTTGAAAACATCGCAAACATTACGATTAGTTACACCAAAATGCATTTCGTCAACTGCATGTCACATTGGAGTTTGTCTGCAACAAATTACACCTGTTCAAACGCCCATTAAGTCACCATTTCGTTCACCAGTGTATAAAGTATCTCCACCCAAAACGCGAGCAAAGAAAAGCAATTATGCAAGATATCTTTTTGAGCAGCAGCCATCTTGTGAAAAAATATGCTGTGGCATTCATTCGCTACTGAATCAGATTATCTTCTGAACATTAACAATGGATCAGTCAAAACAAAAAACGAACAGTTAAGTGGAATCGATATCGTGTGAATCTCAAAGCTATGAGAATACTACAAAACAAGCAGACAATTTAACCAGATACATATTCAGAAAATATGTTGTACTAATGTATCTAAGGTATAAAATAGTTGTATATCTACATCTCATAGTTTAACTCTTCTCAGATTCTACCACCTCCTTTTAATATAGACTTTCCGAATGCTTTGAGAATGCTTTGTGCTACTTTATGCCAAATACAAATTATGTTAATGTTATGTCATGAAATACAATTTAATGTTAATAACGAAGTCATTATGACCTAGTTTTATATTTTATATGAAGCATCATATAGAGGCCCTCGAATACATGTATGTGTTATTTAATCTTGACTGGGGTCAGAAGCGGCCACACACAGGAAGTAAAATATTTTATTGACTCGAATAGCTAAATAATAGCTAAAATAACTTCTACCGGACATGTGCCCAATTTGATGGGGGGGGGGGGGAGGGGAGGGCAGATATAAGACACTAGCATATAATATATAGATATACTTGATACTTCAAGAGGAATTTACTGGATTAAAGCAGTTTGAGGACTTTTATATCTATTATCTATTTTATATCTATTTTACCCGGTACATGAATGTCTTCCTATCATAAGATACTGCTGTTGATAGCCTAGCAAAATGTTGAAATTATGCATTTGTACACTTCAGCATGATGTGCATTAAAACTAGTGCTTATATGGTATTTTCTACATGTCAGATACAAGTTCCAATAGACAACATCAGTGCAGCAAGGTTTTTCTTATAAACGATAGTGTTAACAAGGTTTTGCTATAGCCATACAAGGTAAACTGCCCCGCTCCCTAGTGGCCATGTTTTTCAACGGACCGTAATAACTTTCGAATTCAGCCGAGGTATCATAACAACAAATGTTCGGACAAAGTTTCATGAAGATTGAAGCATAAATGTGACTTATAGAGTGTTTAAAAGGTTTTACTATAGCCATGTGAGCAAATATGCCCCCCTGTCGGCCATCTTTTTCAATGAACCTGGACCGTTTTCAAAGAAAGCTGATATATCATTAAGAGATACGTTTTGACCAAGTTTCAAGAAGATTGAACTACAAATGTGAATTCTAGTGTTAACAATCTTTTTCTTTATTTTGACAAAGTGACCTAGGTTTTGACCTGGTGTGACCCAGTTTTGAACACGAAAAATATATCATTGGGACCACTTTTCTTACCAAGTTGCATGACAATCAAGCAATAAATGTTACCTTTAGAGTGTTAACAAGGAAAAATGTTGACGACGCATTAATGACAAATGGTGAGCCTTAAAGCAGACCATGAGCACCTTGTGCTCAGGTGAGCTACAAATAAGACACTTAACGTTATATGTTTTATGAAACAAATGTAATTTTTATTTGCACTAAACTAATTTGCCAGTATTTTATATTGATTATGTCATAGTCAGAGAGGTAAATATTATGCACATATACAGTACATAGATTGGCATTTTCAAAAATTCAAACACATGACTGTTAGTTTAAATACATTCTTTATCAGTCATTCTCAAGATTTATTAAAGTCATATCACGGTGATAATTTTCTCATCAACCCCTTGGCCGGTTCGGCTGTTGAGGGGAAATGAGTGACAGCAATACAGAAATCATCCTCCAGTCAACCCTATTGTGTGCTGCTTAGAGTAATTCAGCTATGATAAGGGATGTCCACTCTTAAATTATTCATCCAGCTTTTATTCTTACGGCCTCGGCGTCGACCTCCCTCTAACGTGCCATGGAGAACAGTCTTGCACAGAGATTCGTGCCTCGTGACGTGTCCAATCCAAGCCTGCTGTACCTTAGCACAAATATTATTATTCATGGTAGTGCAGTTATAAAATTGCTTTTACTGAAGCTTGTTTCATTCCGTTCACTGTTGTATATTTCTCAATATGAAACAATCAAAAGCAATCCAGTGGAATTTGTCCATTTCATATTGATGGCTTAATTTATTTGCCCATCGATATGTAGAACATTACCGGATTCGATTTGCTGTTGGCATATATGGTAAAGTCTTCTTGGACCTTGTGTAGTACAATCTGATCTCAGTTCTGAAATTTAAAGATATAATAGCATACAGTTGTCAATAAAAAGGAAATACATTTTAACACATTGAATAAACACACATTCACAGATGGGCATTAAGGATTTCTTTGTCTATTATTTTTGTAGTAAAATTAAAAGAATACTAGCGTCATAAATAAAGTTATTGGCTGATCACATATGTTATTACATTTTTATTATGATAAACATCGCATTAAAAGTAAAAACAGAAGCAGTTCAGATGATGTACTCAAAACCGTTCAGACGATGTACTCAAACAAAAAACGTTCAGACGATGTACTATTTTCCAAATTCCTCCCCACATATCTAAAAAAGCTTAAACAACGGGCAAAACCTTGTACGAAATATTCTAAGCATGTTATCAAGCAAAAAAAATGTTGTATTTATTTCGTTGTTTGTCGTCTTGAATAGCAAACACATCAAAATAAAGTATGTTCAGACGATGTACAAGTTTCATTGTTTATTGTTCCTGAATGTTTGAGAAAACTACAGAAATCTAAGAAAAACGACAATTACCAGAGTACATAAGGCGACTAAGCGGGTACTCTGCGCATTGTTATCATTTATTTTGATATTATTAAATATGAGAATACATTGATTTTCGTCATTAAGCGAGAGCTTTTTCCGCCATTTTGTGCGTACGATGTACTTTTGTGATCACGTGATTCCCCGCAGTGATTTTCGTAACACCTAAAACAAATATATATGTATTAGTAAGCATAAGAGCTTATTTAATTGTCAATGATTGTCTTTCTATGCTTAGCTGCTAGCAGAAGCATGTCAAAGATGTTAATATATTTAGTACATATATATATATATATATACAAAGGTATATGGTAATGTTTGGAGATTAAAAACACATTAATCACTTATTTGCATGTATAAGAATAGTAACAAAATAAATTAATACTAAAACAGTGTCATTAACTTACAATAATATTTATGTACATGTACTAACAAAGTGATGTTAAAACGGTGAAATCACTGGCTTATGTATCATAAACCATTTAATACATGCATGAAAAATAAGTATTATACAGCACAGTAGCTCTATTCAGTTTGTTTTAAACAATATCTTATAAAATTGTATTACATAAAAATACAAAATGCTGGTTTTGAACAAGCGTTTACAAATTTATCATGGAACAACAAGAAACTGCAAATTGATCAATTACACAATAAACAGGAAATTACCTTTATGCATTAAATAAACAAGCTTGTTGCTACTGTTTAGAATTACACTGTCTTACTAAAAAAAGATCACAACACAGTGATCTAGGTAGACCTAGTTTTTGTATTACTAGTTCAACATTTATTTGCATGCACTGGTCGACAAGCAGACTACGAATGATTCGTATTTCTTCAACATGCTAATTGCCTTCTAATTGTTAATTTTACAACACTTTGACCATGTTTGAACTTCGATCTCAATGTGTCAACAAACGATCTTTCAGACAATAACGCAGTGACGTCACCATCTATGTATAGAATGCATCTGATCTTCATAACAACGTAGCTGATTTTTGTATACAGACAGATATATAGAATCTTCACAGTTCTATAAAAGTTCACATACGTTTCATCCAAGAAAATCATTGAACAAGATCACCACGTGTTGTATCTTTCTTCATAGGAAACTTTGATAGTGCAAGAATCACTCCTTTGTTGATTTCTGAAAACTGTCTGTTTTGCTCTATGAAATAGCTTATGTGATGCCCAGCACAACAGCTCCTAAAAATGGAAAACCCATAAAAAACCCATAAAATTTGATAAATAAAAAACAAAACAGACATTTTGTAAATGTCGTTTTTGTTGATTTTGACAAAAGGGTAAGGTTGTGGTACACAAATAATGTTTTCAAGCATGGCTTCTTACTCCCACTAATTTTCTGCAAATAAAATAATGTGTGATCTTACATTTTCAACCCAATCCTAATTATATTCCGAGGAGATCACAACATTATTAGATTATGTGGTTTGAGGCCTAATCTTTATATAGTGATGTGTAACCATATGCATATAAATCATAAATGTGACCGTGGAAAGTTGCAGACGAAGTAAAAAGAAGATAAAAAATACTGGAAAGTTAAATCGGAATTACGCTAAATTTGGTGAATAATCGTGTTCCTGATGGATAACAATCGCAACTTACCAAACTATTGCGCATGATCACAGGTAAAACTGCTTTCTGAGAGCGAATGGGAAATGGATCACCAATTTCGACCTGTAAGGGGGCGCAATTGAAATATCAAATATGAGACCTCTAAAACATCGCCGGCGTAAATTATTTCAACAAATAAAGCTTTTTTAGAAAAATGTTTATTAATTAACGAGGATAACAATAACAATAAGATTTAGAATTGAGCGAAGGAAATGAATTCGCGCCTAATCTTATTCGATTAATTGCATTGGGATTTAGGCTAAACATTTAGATGGGTTATATTAACCAAAATTGTATTTGGAAAAAAATATCGCCATTTGTGGTTTACCAGTCTGGAACTGTGGCTTATTCCCTTAAAGCCGGGAAACAGAAAACAGGAAGCAAATCAATTGAGATCCAAAACTCGTATTTTGGCGGAGAAAAACCTTCAATGCAAGAAGATAGAGAACGATGCGTTTCAAAACAATGACTTTCCTGGCGTATTTCGTCTTGAGGTATGCATAGACAGTTGATATAGCATTTGTCGGAGTGTCTATGCAACTAAGTGGCCCATGATTTACATCGCAAAAATATATGACGCGGGCAGAAACGTTTCGAGTCTGATCAATATATGAATATTGTATGTCAAAAAAAAAACGATACAATTTAGCGGTCAACGCCGTATTATATTTATGCAACGTCTCTTATCAATTTGTTTAAGAAAATGTAATGTTTATGTGCAATCAAATTATGTTCTGTTCAAACTAAGTCTTTATGTATATGTCCTCGATGGACCCGTACAATCAGGCCCAACGTCACTGCATTTTGGTCTATTTCGTCTCTTCTTATTTAACATTGATTGCCCCAAAGAATCCGGCCTCCCCCTTCATGCTTGCGGTATACACATCGAGCGCCTTTTCCCTGTCAATGTGACCATCTTCTTCGGCAGTGTTGATCAGTTGTTCGTACTTTACAACGCCGGAAGAATCGGCGGGGTTAAAATTCGCCTTGACCCATGCATCGTAGACACCAAATGAACCCTGGGATTAAACAAATGTGATGATCCAACGCATGTAAAAAATATAAAAATAATAATAATTATAGTAATGATAATAATGATAATATTAATAAGTATCATACTACAAATAGTAGTTGTAGTAGTAGAAGTAGTAGTAGAAGTAGTAGTGGAAGTAGTAGTAGTAGTAGTAGTAGTAGTAGTAGTAGTAGTAGTAGTAGTAGTAGTAGTAGTAGTAGTAGTAGAAGTAGTAGTAGTAGTAGTAGAAGTAGTAGTAGAAGTAGTAGTACTACTAGTAGCAGCAGTATCAGCAGCAGTAGTAGTAGTAGTAGTGGTAGTAGTAGAAGTAGTAGTAGTAGTAGTAGTAGTAGTAGTAGTAGTAGTAGTAGTAGTAGTAGAAGTAGTAGTAGTAGTAGTAGTAGTAGTAGTACAAGTACTAGTAGAAGTAGTAGTAGTAGTAGTAGTAGTAGTAGTAGTAGTAGTAGTAGTAGTAGTAGTAGTAGTAGTAGTAGTAGTAATAATAACAATAGAAGGAGTGGTGGTGAAGGTGGTGGTGGTAGTAGAAGTAGTAAAAGTTGAAAAATAGTAGAATACAATAAATTAAATGGAAGGGTTATATCATATGTCCATACTTGTGAACTGTGCTCCTTAAAATGAATTTATTTAACATAAAGGCAAAACAAGCATATTAAAAGAATGTATATCCCCACCGAAACTTATTGATATTTCAATCGATTAGGCTACAACTCTGAACTTTCCAAGTCATTCTTACGAAACTTATGTAAGAACAACCTAAGCATGATAATTCACATTTAATTTGAATTTTATCAAATTCTATACGAAAAAAGATAAAAAGAACACTCAGTTTCAGCAAATAAAAAGGCCATATTAATTCTAGAGTTGATCCGAAAACAACTTGCAAGTGTACTTCCACAGTACGATGTTTTTAACATATCATGACATCAAAACTTAGGAAACAGCTTAGGACAAACAAGTTCCTCAATTTAATGCAATTTATGGGCGAAAATGGTTTCCGACAAAACTTCAGCATCCACTACCGCAGTATGATAATACACATTTCTATGTTATAGTAACTGAGAAATAGTTCAATTAATAAATGGTGCCCAACTCTGGCATTACAAGTAGATTGCGACAGAATTTATGAATGCACCACCACAGTATAAAACATAGTTATGTTTAATGAAACTCAATACAGTGGTTACTGAGAAACAGCTCCGAACAGACACAATTCATCAATTAGAATCATTTACGGGGGCATAACTCTGGGTTCACTGAGACCATCCGACTAAATTTATGTGGGCAACAACCAAAGTATGAAGAAAAACTTGTTTCATGAAATTTATGTAAAGGTTACAAAGAAACAGTTCCAGACAGACGCAATTCCTCAGTTTTAATCGAATTAAATGATAAAAAAAAGTTGTAGTAAATTTTGAGACAAGTATTTACCGTAGTGTTCAGGGGGCTGTTTTATAAATGATCAAACGTCAATTTTAACTTACGAGAGAATTATGTAATCTAACAATGTAGACGTATTTGATCACCATTCTCCTCAAATATATTCTTCGTCAGAGATGCCACTTCAGTACTGATAATTAATTAAGCACTTAACTAAGTACTGATAATTTATAATCTTATGAAATGGAATTTAGCAATTATGCATCTTCGGCAACTGTATCGTTTCGTAAAAGTGTACTACGATATTTATTGAAATGGTCTCCCGGGTTATGTATAGGTCCCTGTTCTTTTCAAAAGCAAGGTTGTGTGTTAAATTATTCATGGAAAGGTCTAAAGAAACGGAAGTAGATAAGTATAGTTTTTATTAAGCGTTAAAATACTTGTTTTCTTAAAACATATTTAGACTCAACATACGATGTGCATTTAATAAAGTCGAACCTGTCTGAAAAGCACACCATTCGAATAAGTGATCTTGCAAAAGTGGTATGCGGTCATTAAAGGCATTTGGACTCTAAACAGTTTAAACTACGTTACTATATTAGGCGAATATGGATTTTAATCTTTTAATTAGTACTATGATGATGAACTTTGTTGAAACAGCTAATTTTGGATGTTTACATGTTCAACAGAGGATTCAACGAATGAGTTGAAACAATTGGGTTACACTTAACATTTTGTGTATATGAAGTATCGCTATGTTTGTGTATAGCAAACTAGAAACAAGGGAAACCAACGAGTCAGATAACTGTGAATAGGTAAATAGCAAGAAGTTAAATCGGGAACAAAAGATGTTGTTTGTTATTTGGCAGTCATTTATTTGGGGATTTAGGATTATCATTGTAAACATAGTGATACAGTGTTTCACTAACAAAACATTTCAAGAATGTACCCAATACCCAATATTTAAATATTGACCACCAAATGTGACCTTCGCCTTGAAGACAGGGACGTTGGTCTTGCTCATGACACATCGTGTCATCGTGATGAACATGTGTGTAAAGTTATTTAACAATCGACCAAGGAATGACAAATATGGACAAAAACATAATACCCTGCGTTTCACCTTTGACTTCAATCTGTTACCTTGACCTTTAGACATTTCCACAGTTCTTAGATATGTCAATCAGTCGCATGATTGTGAACATTTATGATAATTTATTTGAAACTATGCCTACTAATGACAAAGTAATTTTCCAGACAAGCATCATCCGGGCAGACTAATTCACAAAAAACCACATTGCATCGCCCTCATCCAACGCAATACTAAAACAAGTTATGGTCATATTTTGGGACATTATTTAGAAAGTGTATACTACTAGCCTACTATGCTGATTAACAATTCAAAAAGAATTTCGCATCTCTCATCTATTAATGCACAATCCGTTAAGGTCCAAGCATAACCTTGACAAGTGAACTACGAACATGGGATTTTGGCGCTATACTTCGTCTTACTGTGCTACACAATAGTGCCAAGTTAATTTAGAATCTATCCATTTACGACAAAGATATGGAATGGACCCGCCTACCAATGCACAATATTGAAATATTAGCTTGAAATGCTTTGTGTTACATTTACCTTTAAGCCTTTAAGCTTGGGACCTTGCGCGCGAGTTTTCGTCTTACTGTGCTTTATGTATGTGCCAAGTAATTAAATAATCCATCCACTAATGACAAAGCTTTGGACAGAACACGCCTATAAATGAACAATCATGAAATATAAGCTTGAAAGTCTTATTATCCACTAGGCCTTTGAGCTAGGGACCTGGTTCTTGAGCGCGACATTCTGTGATTTACAGTGTGCAACATAATTTTAAAATCCATCATTTAATGACAAAAATATGGACCGGTCACGCCTATCAATGCAAAATCTTTACATATGACCTTGACAGGCTAAATGTGACCATACGCGCCACTTGAACAACATTATCTTGCGTGTAAAGTCAGAAAATTTAAATATATAGCCTAAAACCAACAACATGGAACGGCGGACATATTTATAGTTCGGACATTGTAGCGAGAATATTTGGTAAAAATGAATAAAATAAGCTTTGTCACTTCCTTTCATTCATAGAAATACACTTTAAAAACATACATTTATATTGTTAATTCAATTTATATCTCATTCTGTTGGATATGTTCAACCTTTTTAAGGTAGATGAAAGCGAGGGCTACTTGATAGAGGTCGTTTATGCCAAAAGAGATCATGATAACAATCTATTTTCATGTGATAACTGCTTAATTATCGTTGACCCATGGGAAAGCATGAAGTTAAGCGATTCTTGTGATTATATAGTCAGCACAGCTATTGTTAAATTTGTGAACCTGTGCGTTAATTCGGCCTACACAGTTGCACGAGAAAGTCACAGTTTAAGGATTTACACAGTGGTACAACCTGTTTACCGCTTCATGGTTTTTTGGTCGTGGTTAAAAGTTTGGTAGCGTCAAAACGGACTTATTGATCACTTATTTGGAAGCCTACTTCGATCTGAGCTGCTGTTCTGCCCCTGGTTCTTAATGAAACCTGTTTGTAAAGCCCGCAATAGTTTGTTTTAATCAAATCTTGTAAATGTTAACCTTTCCTTCAAGGCTGAGCCCCACCACATGGAAGCATGGCAGTCAATTACACAATTGCTACTACAATTATCACTTCTTTAACATATGCTGTCAATTTTCACAGGACATCATAGACTGGAGTAGGTCGGGGACATAAACTGTGTTCTTTAGTAAGTTAGGATGGACATAAGATGGAGCAGGAACCTGCAATAGGTCTTCATAACGAATCCTAGTCAATATCGGACTTAAGGGCTATCACTGGAGGCTAGTTTATTTATACACTTCAAAGTATCTTCGATCCCCTTTTTTTCTAATGTGTGAATTTTCTTGGATGAAGTTGGAATTTTTGCTATCAACTGTTGTGGTTATTTCAAATACACAACGCATACATTATCCAAATGACTTATGGTCAGCATTATGTATACCGTCTGTACAGTGTTATTTGAATGTGTGGAAAGAAGACTGCGTCTTAATCAAATATCAACATACCATATGTTTCGATGAAGCAGAAATAAATTCAAAAAAAGTTATGTGACGACACATATGACGTGATGTCATGTAGTAAAATATGTATCTAGGAGCACTATTATGTAGTTTAATATACGTACACTTCATAACAAACATTTCATGCAGTGATTATGTGACTATTAAGTGAAAAAATAACACAACAATACTTGAACCTTTGTTTTTAATTTAATTACTTAATAAAAATGTAAATTGTCTACCTTGATTTCAAAGTCAGGATATACGCCGCATATCGTTTTTTAAGATGTTTCTTGTTTTTCAGATATTTCTCAAATAGAACACATGAAAGGTTTTAACTGACAAAGTTCCATTGTTTTATTACACTATATATGTTCCAAAACTCTCTTAACAGAGGAGAGGACATTCGTGCAACAATTCCTAAGGTATTTTATCATGAATATCACTGATTTAAAAAATCATTTTGACATTTTTTTTTATATGAAAAACATATTTATAATGCTTATGAGGAAGAATTTAATCCAAACCATGAATTTGAAAATTTCCAAAACGTTTTTGGGGATCTTGTTTACCGAACAACAGTATGTAATGAAGTAACCTCCTAGTGTAAACAAACTTCTTAATGAATTTTTAATTTTGGTTGGCACTATCACAACAATTTTTAATAGTATTTTATCCACATGCAACGATTTTTAGTAGTATTTTAGTACATGCAGCGATTTTAATATGATTCTAAACTTGGGCAAGTTTCCCTTAGTTTTAACTAAAGGAATTATGATCCCGATACATAAGAAGGGGGATGAATCAGATGCTAGTAACCATAGAGGCATCGCGTTATTAAGTTACTATTCGAATTAGTAGCATAAGTACTCAGCTTATCATATTGTTATCCAACTTGTAAGGTAGCTTTTAATTTATATTAGCCCTTTGTGTCCTCAACCATTACGTACTCGTTCCAAAAGTATCGGGTTTCTCTGATCGTAACGAGTTTGAAAAATGCACCTAAAAATGTATATAACTGTTCTTGGTGTCAGAAAATCAACCGCCTATAAAGTCGTTATATATTTACAAGTGTAGTACTATCTTTATTAGAAGATGGTCTGATCTACTTAAATAATTTTTAAATTGAACTGGTTTGGAAAGATAAGATACATTCCATCGAGATATAGACTTACTTTTGTGTTTTGTAAAATCTCACAAATGAATGAGGTTAGTTATTTGTTTAAATAAAGGATTAACGATGAATGCTCACAAAAGCGTAAGCGAGATGTTAAAGATGATATTGTACAAATCGTATGGAAAGCAAAAAAAACAACAATTTCGTTTGAATCATAGAGAAGATGTTATTTAGAACATTGAGAAGAGCGATTACGAAATTACGTATTTGTGGACATAAGCTGAGATTTCAAACTGATATAAATGCTCGAATAGAAACAAATTGCTGCCCTGTCAATTATGAGACAGCAATAAAATTGAAAATGATTCCACTGCCTGTTGAGATTTGGCAAATTCTTCAGAAATTAGAAAACAAATCATGATAACTTATAACAGAGTCATACTTAGCATGTTTAAACTCATAAAGTTAGTAAATACCGAAATATCACACTATTCGCCTTACTGTTTTGAGCTTAGTCGTGTATAATTATATCAAATGACTTTTTGTATTATTTTAACTTAATATCTTTTTTATTTCTGTATTTAACCATGTTTTGTATCTGATGACATAATGCTATATATTGTGGATAAATGCAACTTTGCTGACACATTAAGAATACATATAACGCGGTATTCCACTAGTACTACTTAAATCAGATGCGAATGTGAGTTAAATTGTATTATTTTTATTCCTTCAATATTATATTTATCATCTTATTTAATTGATTAAAATAACATGGTTAAACGTTTCGATGTATGAATATATGATTACATGTGAGGTAAAACAATATTTATATAAATATCTATTATGGTCAACCATTACCAGATGTATGGTATTTCTGCAATAATCACTTATCATACAAATGTTATTTATTAAAACAAATCAAACTAGAAATGGCGCGGCAGAGGCCGACGCGTATCCCCACGCCCCATGTTTGACCCAGGGGGCGCCCCAGGGTTGATAATGGGGTCATGCAAAGTTGAGATTGACTGTATTGTCATAAGATATGTTCAGTATCAATTTGAAGTAAATCGGCGTAGAAATGAAGAATTTATAGTAGAAGGCAATTTGGCGTGGGCGTGGTCTATGTGGGTGAGGGCGCCCCAGGAATGGTCATGGGGCCATGCATAGTTGAGATTTACCGTATTTTATCCCACTTTTACAGCGAATTCGGTTGATTAAAGCCCCGTTGATTAAATTTCATCTGTAATCAACGGCAAGGCTATAATCAATGGCACGAAATGACGTCATCAACTGCCGAACCGGGACTACTTTTTTCCACGCACCTCGTCACCTGTATTTGCCAAGTGCATCAATAATAAAAACACTCAAAAGTTTGTCAATCTTAATGACCTTAAAACAAAGAAAAGTAGCAAAAAAACGTGTTTTTTTTGTCATTTATTTTTATTAAAACCTCTAGTATTAGGTAAATTTAACACTATGCAAATAGGTTCTGTTGTTGTAGCTCCCCTTTGAAGAAGTCAGTTCGAGTTGCTCCCCTTTGACCGTAGAAAACAATCGTCTGGACCAAGAAATCCTGTGTTAATTTACAAGCTGTACTCGGATATGTGTCCATCTGATTTTTCTTCAAAGCATCTTTCCAACCTGGCAATACGCACAAATGACACTGCATCCCAGTGGTTCTTGCGTCAACAATTGGGTGTCAACAAGCTAGGTCAGATGCTGAAGGCCATGGCAAAAGACGCCGGCTTTCTCAAGCACAAGAGAATAACGAACCACTCAGTTCGCAAATTCCTGGTCAAAAAACTTCGAAATGCAAACATTCCACCCACTGAAACCATGGCCATAACAGGGCAAAAAATGTCCAGTCCATTACCAATTATTCCAACATATCTGTTGAACAGCAGCAAAAGTGTTCATTCTTGCTCAGTCCAGTAAATGTAACAATCCAACAGATTCCTCTTGTTCACCTTCATGCACCGAAACTATGGCCGAAATGCAGCCTAGACAACCACTGTCTACCGTCGAACAAGTTGATCTTGATGTTCGCCCCACCCAGTCACTTCACCAGCAAATGTCTTTCTCTAGTTCGAACAACTTTGCCTCACAATTCTTTGGTGCCACTTTCAACATTCAAAATGTATATAATTAGCTTAAATCCAAGTAATCTTTGTTATTTCGTCACGAAATAACCAATATTATAACAAAGAAGCAAATATTGTGCACCTCGTGATCGACTTGATGGTTTGTTATCGAAAGTGAATTGTGTGTGGTGTTAGGCTACGTTGTAAACAAATGTAGTTCCTTGTATATAACAACTTAATGTCTTATTGATATCATAAAACTTTAAGATTTGCAATTCAATATGATTAAACTTGTAATTAATAACCCTCGACACTTTGTTACAGAACGATATTCTGATTTAAAAAAAGATTATTTGATCAGCGGTTATTTTTGGAACGCGGAGTAATACACTCGCCTTGGTTACACTACAGTCATTATCAAAGTACGACAAACACTCATGAAAACTTATTTTGTTTAAATAAAAAAAGTTTACTGAATAAAAAGTGGGATAAATAGAATAATAGGTCAGTGTTGATTATAGATCAGGTTTATCATGCTCGGCACGAAAACGAAAAAGCACTCGCCAAGGCTCGTGCTTTTTGTTTTCTAAGCCTCGCATGATAAACCTGATCTATAATCAACACTAACCTATTATTCTCTATGTCATACTAGAAATGGCGCGGCAGGACCGACGCGTATCTCACGCCGCATGTTTGACCCAGGGGCGCCCCAGGGTTGGTAATGGGGCCATGCATAGTTGAGATTGACCGTATTGTCATAAGAGAAGTTCAATATCAATTAGAAGTGAATCGATGTAGAAATGAAGAAGTTAAGTAAAAGGCAATTTTGGGTGGGTGTGGCCTATGTGAGCGGGGCGCCCCAAGGTTGATAATGGGGCTATGTATAGTTGAGATTGACCGTATTGTCATAAGA